>NW_026061805.1:45000-52500 GCF_023897955.1 Schistocerca gregaria | reverse complement strand
GACGGCCGAGTATAGGCACGACGCTTCAGCGCCATCCATTTTCAGGGCTAGTTGCTTCGGCAGGTGAGTTGTTACACACTCCTTAGCGGATTCCGACTTCCATGGCCACCGTCCTGCTGTCTTAAGCAACCAACGCCTTTCATGGTTTCCCATGAGCGTCGATTCGGGCGCCTTAACTCGGCGTTTGGTTCATCCCACAGCGCCAGTTCTGCTTACCAAAAGTGGCCCACTTGGCACTCCGATCCGAGTCGTTTGCTCGCGGCTTCAGCATATCAAGCAAGCCGGAGATCTCACCCATTTAAAGTTTGAGAATAGGTTGAGGTCGTTTCGGCCCCAAGGCCTCTAATCATTCGCTTTACCGGATGAGACTCGTACGAGCACCAGCTATCCTGAGGGAAACTTCGGAGGGAACCAGCTACTAGATGGTTCGATTAGTCTTTCGCCCCTATACCCAGCTCCGACGATCGATTTGCACGTCAGAATCGCTACGGACCTCCATCAGGGTTTCCCCTGACTTCGTCCTGGCCAGGCATAGTTCACCATCTTTCGGGTCCCAACGTGTACGCTCTAGGTGCGCCTCACCTCGCAATGAGGACGAGACGCCCCGGGAGTGCGGAGGCCGCCGCCCCGTGAAGGGCGGGGAAGCCCCATCCTCCCTCGGCCCGCGCAAGGCGAGACCTTCACTTTCATTACGCCTTTAGGTTTCGTACAGCCCAATGACTCGCGCACATGTTAGACTCCTTGGTCCGTGTTTCAAGACGGGTCGTGAAATTGTCCAAAGCTGAAGCGCCGCTGACGGGAGCGATTATTCCGCCCGAGAGCATCCCGAGCCAACAGCGGCGCGGGTCCGGGGCCGGGCCAGGTAGGTCCGTCATCCGGGAAGAACCGCGCGCGCTTGCCGGGAGCCCGAGCGCCCAAAGGGGCGAATCGACTCCTCCAGATATACCGCCGAGCAGCCAGCCAGGACACCGGGGCTCTGCCCAACAGACGCGAACCGAGGCCCGCGGAAGGACAGGCTGCGCACCCGGGCCGTAGGCCGGCACCCAGCGGGTCGCGACGTCCTACTAGGGGAGAAGTGCGGCCCACCGCACACCGGAACGGCCCCACCCCGCGGCGAGTGGAAAGGCAACCGGACACGACCCCGCCGCGGATTGCTCCGCGCGGGCGGCCGGCCCCATCTGCCGAGGGCGGGGGCCAGTGGCCGGATGGGCGTGAATCTCACCCGTTCGACCTTTCGGACTTCTCACGTTTACCCCAGAACGGTTTCACGTACTTTTGAACTCTCTCTTCAAAGTTCTTTTCAACTTTCCCTCACGGTACTTGTTCGCTATCGGTCTCGTGGTCATATTTAGTCTCAGATGGAGTTTACCACCCACTTGGAGCTGCACTCTCAAGCAACCCGACTCGAAGGAGAGGTCCCGCCGACGCTCGCACCGGCCGCTACGGGCCTGGCACCCTCTACGGGCCGTGGCCTCATTCAAGTTGGACTTGGGCTCGGCGCGAGGCGTCGGGGTAGTGGACCCTCCCGAACACCACATGCCACGACAGGCGGCAGCCTGCGGGGTTCGGTGCTGGACTCTTCCCTGTTCGCTCGCCGCTACTGGGGGAATCCTTGTTAGTTTCTTTTCCTCCGCTTAGTAATATGCTTAAATTCAGCGGGTAGTCTCGCCTGCTCTGAGGTCGTTGTACGAGGTGTCGCACGCCACACCGCCAGCCGGCTGTGCACGCTACCGAGAAAGCACCGGTATGCGAACCGCCAGGCGACGGGCGCGCATCGCACGTTTAAGGAGACGCGGCCGGCCACACAGGCGACCACGACACTCCCAGGCGCCCGAAGCGGGACAAACGCCGCGCGCTTCAGTATACGTAGCCGACCCTCAGCCAGACGTGGCCCGGGAACGGAATCCATGGACCGCAATGTGCGTTCGAAACGTCGATGTTCATGTGTCCTGCAGTTCACATGTCGACGCGCAATTTGCTGCGTTCTTCATCGACCCACGAGCCGAGTGATCCACCGTCCTGGGTGATCTTTATCTTTTCAGTTCTCCACCGTCTCTTTCAAGACAGTTGCAGAGGCGGGACTGAGGCGTTTGACGGCCCCTGTTCCATTACTTTGTGTCCAACGGCCTGACGGCCGATGGGCGTCGTACGGCTCCACACCGGAGCGGACAGGCACTCGGGCGAAAGTCATTCAAAACCGGCGCCAGGCGCCAGGTGCCGCAGGCCAGCCGCTCCAGAGCTTCAGCGCTCGTACCACACAACAACACTTGCGCTAGTTTTGAGAGGCACGCGTGGTTCCGCACGCGGCGCACGGCTACTGCCGTACAGGTAGCGTGTTGCGCGACACGACACGCACATCGAAAGACATGCAGTCTAGTCGGTAATGATCCTTCCGCAGGTTCACCTACAGAAACCTTGTTACGACTTTTACTTCCTCTAAATGATCAAGTTTGGTCATCTTTCCGGTAGCATCGGCAACGACAGAGTCGATGCCGCGTACCAGTCCGAAGACCTCACTAAATCATTCAATCGGTAGTAGCGACGGGCGGTGTGTACAAAGGGCAGGGACGTAATCAACGCGAGCTTATGACTCGCGCTTACTGGGAATTCCTCGTTCATGGGGAACAATTGCAAGCCCCAATCCCTAGCACGAAGGAGGTTCAGCGGGTTACCCCGACCTTTCGGCCTAGGAAGACACGCTGATTCCTTCAGTGTAGCGCGCGTGCGGCCCAGAACATCTAAGGGCATCACAGACCTGTTATTGCTCAATCTCGTGCGGCTAGAAGCCGCCTGTCCCTCTAAGAAGAAAAGTAATCGCTGACAGCACGAAGGATGTCACGCGACTAGTTAGCAGGCTAGAGTCTCGTTCGTTATCGGAATTAACCAGACAAATCGCTCCACCAACTAAGAACGGCCATGCACCACCACCCACCGAATCAAGAAAGAGCTATCAATCTGTCAATCCTTCCGGTGTCCGGGCCTGGTGAGGTTTCCCGTGTTGAGTCAAATTAAGCCGCAGGCTCCACTCCTGGTGGTGCCCTTCCGTCAATTCCTTTAAGTTTCAGCTTTGCAACCATACTTCCCCCGGAACCCAAAAGCTTTGGTTTCCCGGAGGCTGCCCGCCGAGTCATCGGAGGAACTGCGGCGGATCGCTGGCTGGCATCGTTTATGGTTAGAACTAGGGCGGTATCTGATCGCCTTCGAACCTCTAACTTTCGTTCTTGATTAATGAAAACATACTTGGCAAATGCTTTCGCTTCTGTTCGTCTTGCGACGATCCAAGAATTTCACCTCTAACGTCGCAATACGAATGCCCCCGCCTGTCCCTATTAATCATTACCTCGGGTTCCGAAAACCAACAAAATAGAACCGAGGTCCTATTCCATTATTCCATGCACACAGTATTCAGGCGGGCTTGCCTGCTTTAAGCACTCTAATTTGTTCAAAGTAAACGTGCCGGCCCACCGAGACACTCAACTAAGAGCACCCTGGTAGGATTTCAACGGGGTCCGCCTCGGGACGCGCAAGCACGCCTTCGGCTCGCCCCACCGGCAGGACGTCCCACGATACATGCCAGTTAAACACCGACGGGCGGTGAACCAACAGCGTGGGACACAAATCCAACTACGAGCTTTTTAACCGCAACAACTTTAATATACGCTATTGGAGCTGGAATTACCGCGGCTGCTGGCACCAGACTTGCCCTCCAATAGATACTCGTTAAAGGATTTAAAGTGTACTCATTCCGATTACGGGGCCTCGGATGAGTCCCGTATCGTTATTTTTCGTCACTACCTCCCCGTGCCGGGAGTGGGTAATTTGCGCGCCTGCTGCCTTCCTTGGATGTGGTAGCCGTTTCTCAGGCTCCCTCTCCGGAATCGAACCCTGATTCCCCGTTACCCGTTACAACCATGGTAGGCGCAGAACCTACCATCGACAGTTGATAAGGCAGACATTTGAAAGATGCGTCGCCGGTACGAGGACCGTGCGATCAGCCCAAAGTTATTCAGAGTCACCAAGGCAAACGGACCAGACGAGCCAATCCGATTGGTTTTGATCTAATAAAAGCGTCCCTTCCATCTCTGGTCGGGACTCTGTTTGCATGTATTAGCTCTAGAATTACCACAGTTATCCAAGTAACGTGGGTACGATCTAAGGAACCATAACTGATTTAATGAGCCATTCGCGGTTTCACCTTAATGCGGCTTGTACTGAGACATGCATGGCTTAATCTTTGAGACAAGCATATGACTACTGGCAGGATCAACCAGGGAGCTGCGTCAACGAGAGCTGAGCAGCCGGCCGCCCGGGAGTGTGTCCCGAGGGCCCGCGCGAACACGCAAGCGTCCGCTCAATTATTCTGCAAACAGGAGGAGGCTGAGCTCCCCTGCACGATACACCTCGAAACCCTCTCAGGTCCCGGCGGCACGCAGCGCCGTCCTAAGTACTTGGTCGGGTTCGAGAGAGGCGCAATCGCCCGGAGATGGGCGAGTAGACGCTTTCAGTGCGAACACCCGTGCTCCCAACTGAGCTTGCCGCTGCCGACAGAGGCCCGGGAGCGTGCTGTCGTGGCATTGCCGGCGGGAAACAACACGCGCCACCTACGGTGACCGGCAGCTCCAACGCCAGCGCCACAGAAGGGCAAAGCCCCACTTGGGTGCAGAAGCGAACTCTCCCAGCACAGCGCACGCGCCAACACGTCCGCAGAGCTGCGATACAAACCACCTGCGAGAACCGCTGGGGGCGACCGAGCAGCAGACGGCGTCGCGACGCCGAGTGCCGGGCGGCGGCGCATCCTCAACGCACACAGTCCGCAATCGGACCAGCACACTGCAGATGTCCACCGCGCTTCGCACCGGGCTCGGCAGAACCCACTTTGGCCGCCTGGCGCCGCGCGCAGGGTGCGCCGGCGCATAGCTGGGACGCCAGCCGGGCCCGTCGGCCGGCGCTCCTGCCACTGGGCGCCCCCCACCAGCCGGCTGTAGTGCGTGCGCTCACGCAGCGCGCGGCCAGCACGCCGGGCGGCCCCCCCTCACCGGCCGGGGACTGTCCCGCCAAGCCACAGCCTCGTATCGCTTCATACCCACATGGCCAACTCAGGTTCGGGGGCATGGCGGGTACCGCCGAAACAACCGGTTCATAGATGTACCGATCGTCGCTATCACCGATGCACCTGCAGCGCGAACAACCGCTCAACAACTGATTTCCAGTTCATTTGCGGATCTTTGGCAGCAAACGTATACGTCAATCTACATTTGCGAAATCTACGATTCTGGCATGCCTGCATGTTATGTGTCACGACACGCTACATCAGCCCACATACACACTGCGGCATGTACACGAGAGAACACGTGGAAGATGGTCCGCGCACGTGTGCAATGTCCCTTGCGCGGTCGACTGTCAACCGGCCTCTGTAGCATGTCGCAGATGTGGAACGCGGTCCACCGTGCTATCATGTTGTGTGGGGCAATACGATTAAATAGGAAAACCCTCGTCGCTACATCAACAGACGGCTCACGCTGATTCCCGGCAGAGGGAGGAGGGGGGGGGGGGGGGGCCAACATGCAATACTTTCGTCCGTACCTACCTACCACATGTCTGTACGGCGTACAACAGTGCAATCTCGCTGTAATGGGGAGACGAGACAAGTAGCATCGTGCACAACATATGGCCCTTATGATTCGCCATTGTAGGGCGCAGCCGGTGTACGGTCAAGCATGTGCCACATTATGTCACTCAGTACGTAACGACGGATGATCAGTGTGGGTTACGCGTACATCAGCGGACAGTCCACACAGGCCGTACCACAACGTACACTGACTGCATCGACAACCGAATGCAACTGAACAGCTGCAAGGCTCATTTCACAAACAAACGCCTGACCGACCAGCTTGGAAGGGCAGGAGGGGAGGGCGATATTCGTTCTGTAGCGGTACACCCTTCCAGTGGTTAGCGGGACTGTGTAGAAAGTACGCAACACTCGAAAGACCTTTATGTGAGGGTACGCACCATGGCATCAAGAAATACACATGACACCAGAGGATCCAAGCAGTGAACTATGTTCAGAGGGTTGCTGTTAGGCAAAGCTACATTCCTGTGACGTTACATGTGACAGTTAAGGTGCAGTGTAAGTTAGGTTAAGGTGCAGCGTAAGTTAGGTTAAGGTGCAGCGTAAGTTAGGTTAAGGTGCAGCGTAAGTTAGGTTAAGGTGCAGCGTAACTTAGGTTAAGGTGCAGCGTAACTTAGGTTAAGGTGCAGCGTAAGTTAGGTTAAGGTGCAGCGTAACTTAGGTTAAGGTGCAGCGTAAGTTAGGTTAAGGTGCAGCGTAAGTTAGGTTAAGGTGCAGCGTAACTTGGGTTAAGGTGCAGCGTAACTTGGGTTAAGGTGCAGCGTAACTTGGGTTAAGGTGCAGCGTAACTTGGGTTAAGGTGCAGCGTAACTTGGGTTAAGGTGCAGCGTAACTTGGGTTAAGGTGCAGCGTAACTTGGGTTAAGGTGCAGCGTAACTTGGGTTAAGGTGCAGCGTAACTTGGGTTAAGGTGCAGCGTAACTTGGGTTAAGGTGCAGCGTAACTTGGGTTAAGGTGCAGCGTAACTTGGGTTAAGGTGCAGCGTAACTTGGGTTAAGGTGCAGCGTAACTTGGGTTAAGGTGCAGCGTAACTTGGGTTAAGGTGCAGCGTAACTTGGGTTAAGGTGCAGCGTAACTTGGGTTAAGGTGCAGCGTAACTTGGGTTAAGGTGCAGCGTAACTTGGGTTAAGGTGCAGCGTAACTTGGGTTAAGGTGCAGCGTAACTTGGGTTAAGGTGCAGCGTAACTTGGGTTAAGGTGCAGCGTAACTTGGGTTAAGGTGCAGCGTAACTTGGGTTAAGGTGCAGCGTAACTTGGGTTAAGGTGCAGCGTAACTTGGGTTAAGGTGCAGCGTAACTTGGGTTAAGGTGCAGCGTAACTTGGGTTAAGGTGCAGCGTAACTTGGGTTAAGGTGCAGCGTAACTTGGGTTAAGGTGCAGCGTAACTTGGGTTAAGGTGCAGCGTAACTTAGGTTAAGGTGCAGCGTAACTTAGGTTAAGGGGCCAACGTGGGTTAGGTTAAGGGGCCAACGTGGGTTAGGTTAAGGGCCAACGTGGGTTAGGTTAAGGGCCAACGTGGGTTAGGTTAAGGGCCAACGTGGGTTAGGTTAAGGGCCAACGTGGGTTAGGTTAAGGGCCAACGTGGGTTAGGTTAAGGGCCAACGTGGGTTAGGTTAAGGGCCAACGTGGGTTAGGTTAAGGGCCAACGTGGGTTAGGTTAAGGGCCAACGTGGGTTAGGTTAAGGGCCAACGTGGGTTAGGTTAAGGGCCAACGTGGGTTAGGTTAAGGGCCAACGTGGGTTAGGTTAAGGGCCAACGTGGGTTAGGTTAAGGGCCAACGTGGGTTAGGTTAAGGGCCAACGTGGGTTAGGTTAAGGGCCAACGTGGGTTAGGTTAAGGGCCAACGTGGGTTAGGTTAAGGGCCAACGTGGGTT
>NW_026061805.1:32500-37500 GCF_023897955.1 Schistocerca gregaria | reverse complement strand
GCGGTATCTGATCGCCTTCGAACCTCTAACTTTCGTTCTTGATTAATGAAAACATACTTGGCAAATGCTTTCGCTTCTGTTCGTCTTGCGACGATCCAAGAATTTCACCTCTAACGTCGCAATACGAATGCCCCCGCCTGTCCCTATTAATCATTACCTCGGGTTCCGAAAACCAACAAAATAGAACCGAGGTCCTATTCCATTATTCCATGCACACAGTATTCAGGCGGGCTTGCCTGCTTTAAGCACTCTAATTTGTTCAAAGTAAACGTGCCGGCCCACCGAGACACTCAACTAAGAGCACCCTGGTAGGATTTCAACGGGGTCCGCCTCGGGACGCGCAAGCACGCCTTCGGCTCGCCCCACCGGCAGGACGTCCCACGATACATGCCAGTTAAACACCGACGGGCGGTGAACCAACAGCGTGGGACACAAATCCAACTACGAGCTTTTTAACCGCAACAACTTTAATATACGCTATTGGAGCTGGAATTACCGCGGCTGCTGGCACCAGACTTGCCTCCAATAGATACTCGTTAAAGGATTTAAAGTGTACTCATTCCGATTACGGGGCCTCGGATGAGTCCCGTATCGTTATTTTTCGTCACTACCTCCCCGTGCCGGGAGTGGGTAATTTGCGCGCCTGCTGCCTTCCTTGGATGTGGTAGCCGTTTCTCAGGCTCCCTCTCCGGAATCGAACCCTGATTCCCCGTTACCCGTTACAACCATGGTAGGCGCAGAACCTACCATCGACAGTTGATAAGGCAGACATTTGAAAGATGCGTCGCCGGTACGAGGACCGTGCGATCAGCCCAAAGTTATTCAGAGTCACCAAGGCAAACGGACCAGACGAGCCAATCCGATTGGTTTTGATCTAATAAAAGCGTCCCTTCCATCTCTGGTCGGGACTCTGTTTGCATGTATTAGCTCTAGAATTACCACAGTTATCCAAGTAACGTGGTACGATCTAAGGAACCATAACTGATTTAATGAGCCATTCGCGGTTTCACCTAATGCGGCTTGTACTGAGACATGCATGGCTTAATCTTTGAGACAAGCATATGACTACTGGCAGGATCAACCAGGGAGCTGCGTCAACGAGAGCTGAGCAGCCGGCCGCCCGGGAGTGTGTCCCGAGGGCCCGCGCGAACACGCAAGCGTCCGCTCAATTATTCTGCAAACAGGAGGAGGCTGAGCTCCCCTGCACGATACACCTCGAAACCCTCTCAGGTCCCGGCGGCGCGCAGCGCCGTCCTAAGTACTTGGTCGGGTTCGAGAGAGGCGCAATCGCCCGGAGATAGGCGAGTAGACGCTTTCAGTGCGAACACCCGTGCTCCCAACTGAGCTTGCCGCTGCCGACAGAGGCCCGGGAGCGTGCTGTCGTGGCATTGCCGGCGGGAAACAACACGCGCCACCTACGGTGACCGGCAGCTCCAACGCCAGCGCCACAGAAGGGCAAAGCCCCACTTGGGTGCAGAAGCGAACTCTCCCAGCACAGCGCACGCGCCAACACGTCCGCAGAGCTGCGATACAAACCACCTGCGAGAACCGCTGGGGGCGACCGAGCAGCAGACGGCGTCGCGACGCCGAGTGCCGGGCGGCGGCGCATCCTCAACGCACACAGTCCGCAATCGGACCAGCACACTGCAGATGTCCACCGCGCTTCGCACCGGGCTCGACAGAACCCACTTTGGCCGCCTGGCGCCGCGCGCAGGGTGCGCCGGCGCATAGCTGGGACGCCAGCCGGGCCCGTCGGCCGGCGCTCCTGCCACTGGGCGCCCCCCACCAGCCGGCTGTAGTGCGTGCGCTCACGCAGCGCGCGGCCAGCACGCCGGGCGGCCCCCCCCTCACCGGCCGGGGACTGTCCCGCCAAGCCACAGCCTCGTATCGCTTCATACCCACATGGCCAACTCAGGTTCGGGGGCATGGCGGGTACCGCCGAAACAACCGGTTCACAGATGTACCGATCGTCGCTATCACCGATGCACCTGCAGCGCGAAACAACCGCTCAACAACTGATTTCCAGTTCATTTGCGGATCTTTGGCAGCAAACGTATACGTCAATCTACATTTGCGAAATCTACGATTCTGGCATGCCTGCATGTTATGTGTCACGACACGCTACATCAGCCCACATACACACTGCGGCATGTACACGAGAGAACACGTGGAAGATGGTCCGCGCACGTGTGCAATGTCCCTTGCGCGGTCGACTGTCAACCGGCCTCTGTAGCATGTCGCAGATGTGGAACGCGGTCCACCGTGCTATCATGTTGTGTGGGGCAATACGATTAAATAGGAAAACCCTCGTCGCTACATCAACAGACGGCTCACGCTGATTCCCGGCAGAGGGAGGAGGGGGGGGGGGGGGGCCAACATGCAATACTTTCGTCCGTACCTACTTACCACATGTCTGTACGGCGTACAACAGTGCAATCTCGCTGTAATGGGGAGACGAGACAAGTAGCATCGTGCACAACATATGGCCCTTATGATTCGCCATTGTAGGGCGCAGCCGGTGTACGGTCAAGCATGTGCCACATTATGTCACTCAGTACGTAACGACGGATGATCAGTGTGGGTTACGCGTACATCAGCGGACAGTCCACACAGGCCGTACCACAACGTACACTGACTGCATCGACAACCGAATGCAACTGAACAGCTGCAAGGCTCATTTCACAAACAAACGCCTGACCGACCAGCTTGGAAGGGCAGGAGGGGAGGGGCGATATTCGTTCTGTAGCGGTACACCCTTCCAGTGGTTAGCGGGACTGTGTAGAAAGTACGCAACACTCGAAAGACCTTTATGTGAGGGTACGCACCATGGCATCAAGAAATACACATGACACCAGAGGATCCAAGCAGTGAACTATGTTCAGAGGGTTGCTGTTAGGCAAAGCTACATTCCTGTGACGTTACATGTGACAGTTAAGGTGCAGTGTAAGTTAGGTTAAGGTGCAGTGTAAGTTAGGTTAAGGTGCAGTGTAAGTTAGGTTAAGGTGCAGTGTAAGATAGGTTAAGGTGCAGTGTAAGTTAGGTTAAGGTGCAGTGTAAGTTAGGTTAAGGTGCAGTGTAAGTTAGGTTAAGGTGCAGTGTAAGTTAGGTTAAGGTGCAGTGTAAGTTAGGTTAAGGTGCAGTGTAAGTTAGGTTAAGGTGCAGTGTAAGTTAGGTTAAGGTGCAGTGTAAGTTAGGTTAAGGTGCAGTGTAAGTTAGGGTTAAGGTGCAGTGTAACTTAGGTTAAGGTGCAGTGTAACTTAGGTTAAGGTGCAGTGTAACTTAGGTTAAGGTGCAGTGTAACTTAGGTTAAGGTGCAGTGTAACTTAGGTTAAGGTGCAGTGTAACTTAGGTTAAGGTGCAGTGTAACTTAGGTTAAGGTGCAGTGTAACTTAGGTTAAGGTGCAGTGTAACTTAGGTTAAGGTGCAGTGTAACTTAGGTTAAGGTGCAGTGTAACTTAGGTTAAGGTGCAGTGTAACTTAGGTTAAGGTGCAGTGTAACTTAGGTTAAGGTGCAGTGTAAGTTAGGTTAAGGTGCAGTGTAAGTTAGGTTAAGGTGCAGCGTAACTTAGGTTAAGGTGCAGCGTAACTTAGGTTAAGGTGCAGCGTAACTTAGGTTAAGTTGCAGCGTAACTTATGTTAAGGTGCAGCGTAACTTAGGTTAAGGTGCAGCGTAACTTAGGTTAAGGTGCAGCGTAACTTAGGTTAAGGTGCAGCGTAACTTAGGTTAAGGTGCAGCGTAACTTAGGTTAAGGTGCAGCGTAACTTAGGTTAAGGTGCAACGTGGGTTAGGTTAGGGGCCAACGTGGGTTAGGTTAGGGGCCAACGTGGGTTAGGTTAGGGGCCAACGTGGGTTAGGTTAGGGGCCAACGTGGGTTAGGTTAGGGGCCAACGTGGGTTAAGTTAGGGGCCAACGTGGGATAGGTTAGGGGCCAACGTGGGTTAGGTTAGGGGCCAACGTGGGTTAGGTTAGGGGCCAACGTGGGTTAGGTTAGGGGCCAACGTGGGTTAGGTTAGGGGCCAACGTGGGTTAGGTTAGGGGCCAACGTGGGTTAGGTTAGGGGCCAACGTGGGTTAGGTTAGGGGCCAACGTGGGTTAGGTTAAGGGCCAACGTGGGTTAGGTTAAGGGCCAACGTGGGTTAGGTTAAGGGCCAACGTGGGTTAGGTTAAGGGCCAACGTGGGTTAGGTTAAGGGCCAACGTGGGTTAGGTTAAGGGCCAACGTGGGTTAGGTTAAGGGCCAACGTGGGTTAGGTTAAGGGCCAACGTGGGTTAGGTTAAGGGCCAACGTGGGTTAGGTTAAGGGCCAACGTGGGTTAGGTTAAGGGCCAACGTGGGTTAGGTTAAGGGCCAACGTGGGTTAGGTTAAGGGCCAACGTGGGTTAGGTTGCCAGAGATGTGTCAAATCAGGATGTACGTTTGGCTGGTGTCAGGTGGTGGGTTGGTTCGATGCCTTTATAAGGGGTGTGGCCAAAGGGTATTTTATTACTTGTACCTTTTGTGTTGTGGCGTGGCGTTGCGTCCTGTGTTGATACTGGGTGGACCACTGTGGGTGTTGCTGGCTGATTTGAGCTGCGTTGTTTGCGGGTGATGTGAGACATTCTGTCTTATTAGTGGACGTGACGTTCCTCTTGTCGTTGTTTGGATAGTGTCCTGTGGCAGCGAGGATAAAATGGATGTTGTTGAACGATAGTGCTTTGGTGCTTTCGCTTTGTTACACACAGAGTGGACTGTGAGATAGGGTGACTGGGTCGAGTGCGGTTCACACTGTCCTCCCCAGTTTACAGTATGTATCATCTATGTATGTGGTCCTGCATCATTTACTAAGGAGGGACGTCAGACGACTGAAATATTAGTTATGTACTGATGTAAAGCAGAATGCTTACCTTCCACCAGTGGGCGAGTATCGACTCTGCCCCAGAGTTGCCACCGCAGGAAGAGGTGTCGGAAACACTACCCGCACACCGTCACCACTGTGCGGGGGGACGGACCCTCTATATCCT
>NW_026061805.1:22500-25000 GCF_023897955.1 Schistocerca gregaria | reverse complement strand
TGGGTAATTTGCGCGCCTGCTGCCTTCCTTGGATGTGGTAGCCGTTTCTCAGGCTCCCTCTCCGGAATCGAACCCTGATTCCCCGTTACCCGTTACAACCATGGTAGGCGCAGAACCTACCATCGACAGTTGATAAGGCAGACATTTGAAAGATGCGTCGCCGGTACGAGGACCGTGCGATCAGCCCAAAGTTATTCAGAGTCACCAAGGCAAACGGACCAGACGAGCCAATCCGATTGGTTTTGATCTAATAAAAGCGTCCCTTCCATCTCTGGTCGGGACTCTGTTTGCATGTATTAGCTCTAGAATTACCACAGTTATCCAAGTAACGTGGGTACGATCTAAGGAACCATAACTGATTTAATGAGCCATTCGCGGTTTCACCTTAATGCGGCTTGTACTGAGACATGCATGGCTTAATCTTTGAGACAAGCATATGACTACTGGCAGGATCAACCAGGGAGCTGCGTCAACGAGAGCTGAGCAGCCGGCCGCCCGGGAGTGTGTCCCGAGGGCCCGCGCGAACACGCAAGCGTCCGCTCAATTATTCTGCAAACAGGAGGAGGCTGAGCTCCCCTGCACGATACACCTCGAAACCCTCTCAGGTCCCGGCGGCGCGCAGCGCCGTCCTAAGTACTTGGTCGGGTTCGAGAGAGGCGCAATCGCCCGGAGATAGGCGAGTAGACACTTTCAGTGCGAACACCCGTGCTCCCAACTGAGCTTGCCGCTGCCGACAGAGGCCCGGGAGCGTGCTGTCGTGGCATTGCCGGCGGGAAACAACACGCGCCACCTACGGTGACCGGCAGCTCCAACGCCAGCGCCACAGAAGGGCAAAGCCCCACTTGGGTGCAGAAGCGAACTCTCCCAGCACAGCGCACGCGCCAACACGTCCGCAGAGCTGCGATACAAACCACCTGCGAGAACCGCTGGGGGCGACCGAGCAGCAGACGGCGTCGCGACGCCGAGTGCCGGGCGGCGGCGCATCCTCAACGCACACAGTCCGCAATCGGACCAGCACACTGCAGATGTCCACCGCGCTTCGCACCGGGCTCGACAGAACCCACTTTGGCCGCCTGGCGCCGCGCGCAGGGTGCGCCGGCGCATAGCTGGGACGCCAGCCGGGCCCGTCGGCCGGCGCTCCTGCCACTGGGCGCCCCCCACCAGCCGGCTGTAGTGCGTGCGCTCACGCAGCGCGCGGCCAGCACGCCGGGCGGCCCCCCCTCACCGGCCGGGGACTGTCCCGCCAAGCCACAGCCTCGTATCGCTTCATACCCACATGGCCAACTCAGGTTCGGGGGCATGGCGGGTACCGCCGAAACAACCGGTTCACAGATGTACCGATCGTCGCTATCACCGATGCACCTGCAGCGCGAACAACCGCTCAACAACTGATTTCCAGTTCATTTGCGGATCTTTGGCAGCAAACGTATACGTCAATCTACATTTGCGAAATCTACGATTCTGGCATGCCTGCATGTTATGTGTCACGACACGCTACATCAGCCCACATACACACTGCGGCATGTACACGAGAGAACACGTGGAAGATGGTCCGCGCACGTGTGCAATGTCCCTTGCGCGGTCGACTGTCAACCGGCCTCTGTAGCATGTCGCAGATGTGGAACGCGGTCCACCGTGCTATCATGTTGTGTGGGGCAATACGATTAAATAGGAAAACCCTCGTCGCTACATCAACAGACGGCTCACGCTGATTCCCGGCAGAGGGAGGAGGGGGGGGGGGGGGGCAACATGCAATACTTTCGTCCGTACCTACTTACCACATGTCTGTACGGCGTACAACAGTGCAATCTCGCTGTAATGGGGAGACGAGACAAGTAGCATCGTGCACAACATATGGCCCTTATGATTCGCCATTGTAGGGCGCAGCCGGTGTACGGTCAAGCATGTGCCACATTATGTCACTCAGTACGTAACGACGGATGATCAGTGTGGGTTACGCGTACATCAGCGGACAGTCCACACAGGCCGTACCACAACGTACACTGACTGCATCGACAACCGAATGCAACTGAACAGCTGCAAGGCTCATTTCACAAACAAACGCCTGACCGACCAGCTTGGAAGGGCAGGAGGGGAGGGCGATATTCGTTCTGTAGCGGTACACCCTTCCAGTGGTTAGCGGGACTGTGTAGAAAGTACGCAACACTCGAAAGACCTTTATGTGAGGGTACGCACCATGGCATCAAGAAATACACATGACACCAGAGGATCCAAGCAGTGAACTATGTTCAGAGGGTTGCTGTTAGGCAAAGCTACATTCCTGTGACGTTACATGTGACAGTTAAGGTGCAGTGTAAGTTAGGTTAAGGTGCAGTGTAAGTTAGGTTAAGGTGCAGTGTAAGTTAGGTTAAGGTGCAGTGTAAGTTAGGTTAAGGTGCAGTGTAAGTTAGGTTAAGGTGCAGTGTAAGTTAGGTTAAGGTGCAGTGTAAGTTAGGTTAAGGTGCAGTGTAAGTTAGGTTAAGGTGCAGTGTAAGTTAGG
>NW_026061805.1:10000-12500 GCF_023897955.1 Schistocerca gregaria | reverse complement strand
GGGTTCGAGAGAGGCGCAATCGCCCGGAGATAGGCGAGTAGACGCTTTCAGTGCGAACACCCGTGCTCCCAACTGAGCTTGCCGCTGCCGACAGAGGCCCGGGAGCGTGCTGTCGTGGCATTGCCGGCGGGAAACAACACGCGCCACCTACGGTGACCGGCAGCTCCAACGCCAGCGCCACAGAAGGGCAAAGCCCCACTTGGGTGCAGAAGCGAACTCTCCCAGCACAGCGCACGCGCCAACACGTCCGCAGAGCTGCGATACAAACCACCTGCGAGAACCGCTGGGGGCGACCGAGCAGCAGACGGCGTCGCGACGCCGAGTGCCGGGCGGCGGCGCATCCTCAACGCACACAGTCCGCAATCGGACCAGCACACTGCAGATGTCCACCGCGCTTCGCACCGGGCTCGACAGAACCCACTTTGGCCGCCTGGCGCCGCGCGCAGGGTGCGCCGGCGCATAGCTGGGACGCCAGCCGGGCCCGTCGGCCGGCGCTCCTGCCACTGGGCGCCCCCCACCAGCCGGCTGTAGTGCGTGCGCTCACGCAGCGCGCGGCCAGCACGCCGGGCGGCCCCCCCTCACCGGCCGGGGACTGTCCCGCCAAGCCACAGCCTCGTATCGCTTCATACCCACATGGCCAACTCAGGTTCGGGGGCATGGCGGGTACCGCCGAAACAACCGGTTCACAGATGTACCGATCGTCGCTATCACCGATGCACCTGCAGCGCGAACAACCGCTCAACAACTGATTTCCAGTTCATTTGCGGATCTTTGGCAGCAAACGTATACGTCAATCTACATTTGCGAAATCTACGATTCTGGCATGCCTGCATGTTATGTGTCACGACACGCTACATCAGCCCACATACACACTGCGGCATGTACACGAGAGAACACGTGGAAGATGGTCCGCGCACGTGTGCAATGTCCCTTGCGCGGTCGACTGTCAACCGGCCTCTGTAGCATGTCGCAGATGTGGAACGCGGTCCACCGTGCTATCATGTTGTGTGGGGCAATACGATTAAATAGGAAAACCCTCGTCGCTACATCAACAGACGGCTCACGCTGATTCCCGGCAGAGGGAGGAGGGGGGGGGGGGGGCAACATGCAATACTTTCGTCCGTACCTACTTACCACATGTCTGTACGGCGTACAACAGTGCAATCTCGCTGTAATGGGGAGACGAGACAAGTAGCATCGTGCACAACATATGGCCCTTATGATTCGCCATTGTAGGGCGCAGCCGGTGTACGGTCAAGCATGTGCCACATTATGTCACTCAGTACGTAACGACGGATGATCAGTGTGGGTTACGCGTACATCAGCGGACAGTCCACACAGGCCGTACCACAACGTACACTGACTGCATCGACAACCGAATGCAACTGAACAGCTGCAAGGCTCATTTCACAAACAAACGCCTGACCGACCAGCTTGGAAGGGCAGGAGGGGAGGGCGATATTCGTTCTGTAGCGGTACACCCTTCCAGTGGTTAGCGGGACTGTGTAGAAAGTACGCAACACTCGAAAGACCTTTATGTGAGGGTACGCACCATGGCATCAAGAAATACACATGACACCAGAGGATCCAAGCAGTGAACTATGTTCAGAGGGTTGCTGTTAGGCAAAGCTACATTCCTGTGACGTTACATGTGACAGTTAAGGTGCAGTGTAAGTTAGGTTAAGGTGCAGTGTAAGTTAGGTTAAGGTGCAGTGTAAGTTAGGTTAAGGTGCAGTGTAAGTTAGGTTAAGGTGCAGTGTAAGTTAGGTTAAGGTGCAGTGTAAGTTAGGTTAAGGTGCAGTGTAAGTTAGGTTAAGGTGCAGTGTAAGTTAGGTTAAGGTGCAGTGTAAGTTAGGTTAAGGTGCAGTGTAAGTTAGGTTAAGGTGCAGTGTAAGTTAGGTTAAGGTGCAGTGTAAGTTAGGTTAAGGTGCAGTGTAACTTAGGTTAAGGTGCAGTGTAACTTAGGTTAAGGTGCAGTGTAACTTAGGTTAAGGTGCAGTGTAACTTAGGTTAAGGTGCAGTGTAACTTAGGTTAAGGTGCAGTGTAACTTAGGTTAAGGTGCAGTGTAACTTAGGTTAAGGTGCAGTGTAACTTAGGTTAAGGTGCAGTGTAACTTAGGTTAAGGTGCAGTGTAACTTAGGTTAAGGTGCAGTGTAACTTAGGTTAAGGTGCAGTGTAACTTAGGTTAAGGTGCAGCGTAAGTTAGGTTAAGGTGCAGCGTAACTTAGGTTAAGGTGCAGCGTAACTTAGGTTAAGGTGCAGCGTAACTTAGGTTAAGGTGCAGCGTAACTTAGGTTAAGGTGCAGCGTAACTTAGGTTAAGGTGCAGCGTAACTTAGGTTAAGGTGCAGCGTAACTTAGGTTAAGGTGCAGCGTAACTTAGGTTAAGGTGCAGCGTAACTTAGGTTAAGGTGCAGCGTAACTTAGGTTAAGGTGCAGCGTAACTTAGGTTAAGGTGCAGCGTGGGTTAGGTTAGGGGCCAACGTGGGTTAGGTTAGGG
>NW_026061805.1:0-2500 GCF_023897955.1 Schistocerca gregaria | reverse complement strand
CGACCTTTCGGCCTAGGAAGACACGCTGCTTCCTTCAGTGTAGCGCGCGTGCGGCCCAGAACATCTAAGGGCATCACAGACCTGTTATTGCTCAATCTCGTGCGGCTAGAAGCCGCCTGTCCCTCTAAGAAGAAAAGTAATCGCTGACAGCACGAAGGATGTCACGCGACTAGTTAGCAGGCTAGAGTCTCGTTCGTTATCGGAATTAACCAGACAAATCGCTCCACCAACTAAGAACGGCCATGCACCACCACCCACCGAATCAAGAAAGAGCTATCAATCTGTCAATCCTTCCGGTGTCCGGGCCTGGTGAGGTTTCCCGTGTTGAGTCAAATTAAGCCGCAGGCTCCACTCCTGGTGGTGCCCTTCCGTCAATTCCTTTAAGTTTCAGCTTTGCAACCATACTTCCCCCGGAACCCAAAAGCTTTGGTTTCCCGGAGGCTGCCCGCCGAGTCATCGGAGGAACTGCGGCGGATCGCTGGCTGGCATCGTTTATGGTTAGAACTAGGGCGGTATCTGATCGCCTTCGAACCTCTAACTTTCGTTCTTGATTAATGAAAACATACTTGGCAAATGCTTTCGCTTCTGTTCGTCTTGCGACGATCCAAGAATTTCACCTCTAACGTCGCAATACGAATGCCCCCGCCTGTCCCTATTAATCATTACCTCGGGTTCCGAAAACCAACAAAATAGAACCGAGGTCCTATTCCATTATTCCATGCACACAGTATTCAGGCGGGCTTGCCTGCTTTAAGCACTCTAATTTGTTCAAAGTAAACGTGCCGGCCCACCGAGACACTCAACTAAGAGCACCCTGGTAGGATTTCAACGGGGTCCGCCTCGGGACGCGCAAGCACGCCTTCGGCTCGCCCCACCGGCAGGACGTCCCACGATACATGCCAGTTAAACACCGACGGGCGGTGAACCAACAGCGTGGGACACAAATCCAACTACGAGCTTTTTAACCGCAACAACTTTAATATACGCTATTGGAGCTGGAATTACCGCGGCTGCTGGCACCAGACTTGCCCTCCAATAGATACTCGTTAAAGGATTTAAAGTGTACTCATTCCGATTACGGGGCCTCGGATGAGTCCTGTATCGTTATTTTTCGTCACTACCTCCCCGTGCCGGGAGTGGGTAATTTGCGCGCCTGCTGCCTTCCTTGGATGTGGTAGCCGTTTCTCAGGCTCCCTCTCCGGAATCGAACCCTGATTCCCCGTTACCCGTTACAACCATGGTAGGCGCAGAACCTACCATCGACAGTTGATAAGGCAGACATTTGAAAGATGCGTCGCCGGTACGAGGACCGTGCGATCAGCCCAAAGTTATTCAGAGTCACCAAGGCAAACGGACCAGACGAGCCAATCCGATTGGTTTTTGATCTAATAAAAGCGTCCCTTCCATCTCTGGTCGGGACTCTGTTTGCATGTATTAGCTCTAGAATTACCACAGTTATCCAAGTAACGTGGGTACGATCTAAGGAACCATAACTGATTTAATGAGCCATTCGCGGTTTCACCTTAATGCGGCTTGTACTGAGACATGCATGGCTTAATCTTTGAGACAAGCATATGACTACTGGCAGGATCAACCAGGGAGCTGCGTCAACGAGAGCTGAGCAGCCGGCCGCCCGGGAGTGTGTCCCGAGGGCCCCGCGCGAACACGCAAGCGTAACCGCTCAATTATTCTGCAAACAGGAGGAGGCTGAGCTCCCCTGCACGATACACCTCGAAACCCTCTCAGGTCCCGGCGGCGCGCAGCGCCGTCCTAAGTACTTGGTCGGGTTCGAGAGAGGCGCAATCGCCCGGAGATAGGCGAGTAGACGCTTTCAGTTGCGAACACCCGTGCTCCCAACTGAGCTTGCCGCTGCCGACAGAGGCCCGGGAGCGTGCTGTCGTGGCATTGCCGGCGGGAAACAACACGCGCCACCTACGGTGACCGGCAGCTCCAACGCCAGCGCCACAGAAGGGCAAAGCCCCACTTGGGTGCAGAAGCGAACTCTCCCAGCACAGCGCACGCGCCAACACGTCCGCAGAGCTGCGATACAAACCACCTGCGAGAACCGCTGGGGGCGACCGAGCAGCAGACGGCGTCGCGACGCCGAGTGCCGGGCGGCGGCGCATCCTCAACGCACACAGTCCGCAATCGGACCAGCACACTGCAGATGTCCACCGCGCTTCGCACCGGGCTCGACAGAACCCACTTTGGCCGCCCTGGCGCCGCGCGCAGGGTGCGCCGGCGCATAGCTGGGACGCCAGCCGGGCCCGTCGGCCGGCGCTCCTGCCACTGGGCGCCCCCCCACCAGCCGGCTGTAGTGCGTGCGCTCACGCAGCGCGCGGCCAGCACGCCGGGCGGCCCCCCCTCACCGGCCGGGGACTGTCCCGCCAAGCCACAGCCTCGTATCGCTTCATACCCACATGGCCAACTCAGGTTCGGGGGCATGGCGGGTACCGCCGAAACAACCGGTTCACAGATGTACCAACACGCGATCTAGTGT
>NW_026061804.1:245000-300332 GCF_023897955.1 Schistocerca gregaria | reverse complement strand
CCATTGTGGCGGGTCGTCGGCTGGGGCTGTGGGGGCGGCATTTGGGCGGGGGCGGCGATTCTCGGCGGGCCGACCCAGGCTGTGGCGCGCGGTGGCTGCAGTTTGGCCGTGGTTTGCGGCGCCGCCGCGGCGACTGGTTGGCGACCGTGGTGTCGGTGTGTGTAGCCCCATCCTCGGTGGTTTGAATGGCGCGGGTGGTTGCGGCGCAGGTTGGGGGCTGCTCCGCGCAGGCTGTCGGACGTTGGGCGGTAGCAAGCGCGGGAGGCGCGGCGCGGCGGCGCGGCGGCGCGCCGAGTGGCGGCCGCTCTCTCGGCCGTCCGCGCCCGCCCGCGACACTGGCTGGGCCAGGCGCGTGCGCGGCTATTCTCTGCTGCGCGCCCCTCGCTGTTGTGCGTCGTCGAAGGAGAGAAGGAAGCGAAACCAAGGGGAAAAAAGAAAAGAGAACAAGCAAAAGATGGCAGACCAGGCGGCTACGAACGAGACTGCCGCGGCACCCGCCGCCACCGGCACTACGAAGAAGGCCAAGTCTGCGTCGTCTGCGAAGAAGCCGCGCGCCAAGCCTGCGCACCCGCGCACCTCTGAGATGGTGACGGCCGCCATCAAGAGTCTGAAGGAGCGCGGCGGGTCGTCGCTGCAGGCGATCAAGAAGTACATTGCCGCGCACTACAAGCTGGACGCGGAGAAGCTGGCGCCCTTTATCAAGAAGTACCTCAAGTCGGCCGTCGTGGCTGGCGAGCTGGTGCAGACGAAGGGGAAGGGCGCGTCGGGCTCTTTCAAGCTTGCCGGCGCCGGCGGCGGGGCGGCCGAGGGCGGCAAGGCTCGTGGTGGCGGCGGTGGTGCGAAGAAGAAGCGCGCCGCTCCGGCCAGCAAGGAGAAGAAGGGGGCCCGTGCGGCCGGCGCAAAGAAGGCTGGCGGCGTGAAGGCGGCGACCGGTCGGAAGGCGGGCGCCGCCAAGAAGGCGTCTGCGGCGTCGGCCGCTCCCGCGGGTGCGAAGAAGGCGGCTGCGGCCAAGCCGGCCAAGGCCAAGTCGCCGTCGAAGGCGAAGAAGGCCGCCAAGGTTCCGACGAAGAAGCCGAAGGCGCCGCGCCCGAAGAAGGCGACGGCGACGCCGTCTAAGGCGAAGGCTTCGCCCAAGAAGAAGAAGTAAAAAGGGCAGGGAAGGGTTGGCGGTTGACACCGTCGCCTGGTGGCCGGCGCGCAACCAGAGGCTGTCGCGCGGTCCCGGACAAAAACAAAAACGGCCCTTCTCAGGGCCATCAAAGCACGTCGGGAAGGTGTTGATTGTCGTGTCGTGTCGTGGTCGGTCGGTTGCCTTGTTGTCTGTCTGTCTTGCTTGCTGGCGTTTGTTTGTTTCATGTGTGGATGGTGGTTGGATTGTGGGGTCGTTGGCGGGCGTGGGCGGCGGCGCGCGGCTGGTGTTACACAAAGTGTATTTTACTTTTACCTATTTATTTTGCGCCGCGTTTGTTTGTTTGTTTGTTTGTCTTGGTGGTGGTTTTGGAATAGTCTTTTTTGTTTTGCTTTGCTTTGCTTTGCTTTCCGGGCGTCACGTTTTGTGCCGTGGCCTGTGTGGGTGGCGCTATTGACGCTTGCGACTTGGTTCGGCCGGTGCGGTGCTTTTTTTTTTTTTTTTGGAAACGGCGGCGCCGGGCCGGGCCGGGGGTGGGACGACTGGACTGGAGAGTGAGTGGGGAACTAGTCGTTGCGACCGACAAAGTTTTGCTCGCGACGGAGAGACGTTAGTGGCCCTGAAAAGGGCCGTTTTGTTTGTTTGGCGGTGTGCGGGTTTAGGCGCGCTCGCCGCGGATGCGGCGCGCGAGCTGGATGTCCTTGGGCATGATGGTGACTCGCTTGGCGTGGATTGCGCACAGGTTGGTGTCTTCGAAGAGGCCGACGAGGTAGGCCTCGCTGGCCTCTTGCAGGGCCATGACTGCGGAGCTCTGGAAGCGCAGGTCGGTCTTGAAGTCCTGGGCGATCTCGCGCACTAGGCGCTGGAATGGCAGCTTGCGGATGAGCAGCTCTGTGCTCTTCTGGTAGCGCCTGATTTCTCGCAGGGCGACGGTGCCCGGCCTGTAGCGGTGGGGCTTCTTGACGCCGCCGGTGGCGGGCGCGCTCTTCCTCGCCGCCTTGGTGGCGAGCTGTTTGCGCGGCGCCTTTCCGCCGGTGGACTTGCGGGCCGTTTGCTTTGTCCGGGCCATGGCTACTGCGGATGCGGATGCGGCGTGGAGGATATGCGTGCGCGACGGCGTCCGGTGCTGCCTTGACAACGGGCCCGCGCGCCACGCCACGCCACGCTGCACAGGAGAGGGTGGTCCCTCGACTCGTGTAGGAAGTACTAGCGCTGGCGCGCTTCGCCTTCCTCTTGACGGGTGGTGAAGAAGTGGACTTGGCGGTATGGTTTGCTTGACGTTGTGCATTTTGGTTTTTTTTTTTTTTTTTTTTTTTTTTTTTTTTTTTTTTTAATAAGATGAAAGAATAGTGAGAGGGATAGTTAGAGAAGCAGGAAAACGAAAGGCCCAATTGACTGGCCGTTGCACGGTAATTAACAGTAACAGGTGACAGAACAGTAAAAGGAATAGTGAGAGATAGAGGAAAACGAACGGCTCCATTGACTAGCCGGAAAAGAAACGTTGAGTGACAGACGAAAGAATAGTGAAAGATGACAGGAAGAGGATGAAGAAAACGAAAGGCCTTCGTCCTGGCCAGATCTTCTTGGCGACGGCGATGACGGTGGCGGCAGATATTTCAGGATGGGGTGACAAAAACGGAGAAGTGGTAGGAAGAGGAAGAAGTAACAGGACGGGGGGGTGGATGGGAGGTGTCAGGGGGGGCGGGAAAGGAGGTCGGGCCAGCGAGTGGTGGCCAGGCGATGGAGGCGGGTGCCAAGAGAGACAATGAGTGGATTGGGGGAATGACGGGATTGGTCATAGAAGGAGATGGCGGAGGATCGGACACGGTCTTGAAGGAGGGGGATATTGGCAAGGAGGTGAAGTTCACGGGTTGGGAAACGGTAAGGGAGGCGAAGGGCAATTCGAAGGGCACGATTCTGTACCGTCTGCAGGCGGTGGAGATGTGTAGGCGCGGCATTGCCCCACACAACCGAGGCATACTCCAGGAGGGGGCGGATGAGGGATGTGTAGAGGAGGAGGGCAAGAGGAATGGGAAGGGTAGAGGTAGGGTTCATAAAAGGGTAGAGTTGGCCGATGCGCCCCAAGGCCTTCCGCCGGATGGCCTCTATGTGGGGACGCCAGGTGAGGGCCCTATCCAGGGTGACCCCCAGGTACATAGCTGTTCTGGCCCAGGGGGCGGGGGTGCCGAGCACAGTGACAGGGGGATAGGCGACCGGCCACCGCCGCCGACAAATGATGAGTGCCTGCGTCTTTGCCGGGTTGAAGGCCAGGCGCCAACGTTTGGCATAATCGACAACAGAGTCGATGGCCTGTTGTAGTTTCTGCCGGAGGAGCGCCTTGCTCCGGGAGCGAGCAAAAACCGCGGTATCATCCGCATACAGGGCGAGATGCACACGAGGCACGGTGGGCGTGTCAGCTGTGAACAGACTGTATAGAACAGGGCCGAGCACGCTCCCCTGTGGAACACCCGCCCTGATACGACGCCTGGTGGAGGTACCTCCCGGGATCCGGACATGGAATGTACGACCTTCTAAGTAGGTGGCGATGAGGCGCACATGGGAGATGGAGAAGCCGTGCCCGAAGAGCTTGTAAAGTAGCCCCTCGTGCCAGACAGAATCGAACGCCCGGGAGACATCGAGGAAAACGGCCCCGAAGTACTCCCGACGCTCAATGGCCTCCAGTGCTTCCTCAACAAGACGGAGGAGTTGGTGGGTGGTGGAGTGTCCTCGCCGGAAGCCAAACTGAACGTCGGGGAGTACCCGCTCCCGAGCGACATGGATCAGGACACGTTTGAGATACAGCCTCTCAAACAGCTTGGAGAGGGCGGGAAGGAGGCTGATGGGACGATAGCTGGAAGGGGATCGAGGGTCTTTCCCAGGTTTGGGGATGGCAATCACCTCCGCGTGTTTCCACACGGAAGGAAACTGCCTAGAGGAGAGGATGGAATTGAAAGTAGAAGTAAGGACGGGAACAGAGGCTGGGGGAAGCTGCTTGAGAAGCTGATTGGTGAGTCTGTCTGGGCCACCGGCTTTTCGGGAGTGGAGGGACTTAAGCTCCCGGGCAATCTCCTCATCTGTGACGGGGGTGATATGGTCTTCTGGATCCTGGGCGGTGAGGAACTGGTGGACTCGTGCGGTGACCATTTGGATATGGTCGGGGTCAACGGGGTCGGTGACAGGGGTGAAGCTGCGTGCGAACACATCAGCCAAGGCATTGGCCTTAGCATCAGGATCGCACACAGCCTCAGCGCCGACCAGGAGGGGGGGAATTTGCGGGCGTTTGTGGATGATGCGGGAGACCAGGCGCCATGCGGATGCATCGCTCAGGTCAAGGGCGGAGATTTTTCGCTCCCAGTCCTGACTGCGGTGGGTCTGAATGGCAGCACGGATCTCCCGCTGCATGCGATTTATCCGGCGCTTAGTGGCAGGGTCTCGTGTTCTTTGCCATTCGCGGATGACCCTGTTTTTCTCGGTGATGAGTGCGCGGAGGGCTAGGGGGAGAGGGCGCTCATGGGTCGGAGGGCGCGGGGGATGTGGAGGCGTTGCTGCAACTGCAGCAGTGATGGCGGCGTCCGTGAACTGTGCGAGGGTGAGGTCAGCCCCCACCCTGGCGGCGTCGGGTATGGTAGGGAGTGCTGCCTCGACCCGTCTCCGATAAGACGCCCAGTCGATGCCACGGAGGTCCAAGGTGTCACGTGGTGGCACTAGGGAGCCGACAAGGTCGACCGTGCAAATTACTGGGACGTGGTCGGAGGCAAGGGCAGCACGGGTAGTGGCAGTGATAGGGAGGGGGAGTCCTTTAACCAATGCAATGTCAAGGACGTCAGGAGGGCCATTTGTCGGGAAGATGGTGGGGTCGAAGGGGGGCAACAACATGGGCGGCGTGGGCTTCCACCACACGGAGGAGGCGACGGCCATCGTTGTTGGTTAGGCGACTGTGCCAGGCGGCATGCTTGGCATTACAGTCGCCCCCAACGAAGAGGGAGTGGCCAAGTGACAGGACCTGAGCAAAGTCAGGGCCGTGGAGAACGCCGCGGTGGGGCGGCCTGTAAAGCGCCACAAAGGTGATGGGGCCACGCACGGTGTGCACCACGACACCAGTGGCCTCTATTGTGGCAAGGGCAGGGAGGGTGACGGGGTGGTGGCGGAGGGAGGCACGCACGTATACTGCCGTGCCGCCTCGTGCTGTCGGCCGGTCTGACCGGTAGCAGCAGAAGTTTGGTACCCTGGCGTTCACCCCAGGTTTAAGGTGGGTTTCGGCAACAAGACAGATGTCTACCCCCTCATCAAGGAGGAACTGCCGAAACTCACCTTGCTGGCGGTAGATGCCATTGGCATTCCAGATTAGTACGGTAAGGCCATGGAGTCTAATGGCCATGTTGGGTGGTGGGGAGGGCGGTGGTGATGGGGGAGATGGAATGGGAAAGGGCAGTAGCAATCTGCTGGGGAATGGAGGTGAGGATGGTGTCTAGTGCCCCAGTGAGTGCAGAGGTCAATGCCTCCACAACACTGGAAATGAGGTCACCAAAGACCGGGTGGACAGGGGAGGAGGGTGGAGGGTGCGGGGAAGGACCGGGATGGACGTGAGGAAGGAGGGGAGGGGGTGGGGGGGGAATTGGGGTGGATACGGAGTGTTGGGGGTAGGGACAGGGGGTGTGGGAGTCAGGAGGGGGGATGGGGATAGAGAGGAGTGGGGGCGGGGCAGGGTGGTATGATCGTGGGAAACGGGGGGGGCGGGGGGTATGGGCGGGAGAGGGTTCCGACCGACCAAGGGCAGTCGCATAAGTAAGTCCACGACGCTCCATCGTTGGAGGGGCGACGGAGCGACGCAGATTGGCGCGGTGGGCTTTGACTGCCGGACAACCCAAGTAGTTGCCCGTGTGCGCCCCATTACAGCGAGCACAGGTAGGGGGGACCTCGCGGGGTTTGACGCAAGTGGAGGAGGCGTGGCCGCCGGCGCACTTGACACAGCGCACCGCACGAGTACAATTACTCGCAAAGTGCGCCAGGCCCTGGCACCGGTAGCATATTAGAATGAGGCGCCTGGAACGGGGCTTCTCCATGGTGACCGTGCAATTGTCAATGGAGGTCAGGTGCATAAGGACTTGGTTGGCTGGGGTATCGTCGGCTGAGACGAAGAAAAGGGGGGTGGGGAGTTTAGTGCGGGGGGAGACTACTCGGGAAATGACAGCAGGAGTAATATTGAGAGCTGTCAGCGCTTCCCGGAGGTCGTCGTCCGTATATTTAAAGGGGAGCCCGCGGACGACAACCCTAATCCGTTTGGACCTCTCAGGGGGGGTGCTGTAGCCGATGCTGTGGGACCCAAGGACGTGGTAGACCTTCTGGAGGTCAACAGGCGTCTGGAGATAGAGGCGGTACAAGTTTTCGCCAATCGTCTTCACTCGGAAATCGGAGTCAGTGACGTGAATGAGCAGGTCGTGCAGGGATTTGTAGGACTCCGCATATTCGATTGTGAGGGGAGGGGGACGGGTAGGATTGGGGTGGGGAGTTGTGGATGGGGGTGGAGGGGGTGGAGAGGAGTCCGCCGCACCGTCGGAAAGCGCCGCAAATTGATTGTGCACCGGGAGGACCGGCGTCTTGACAATGCGGCGGCGGGGTGCCGTCTTCCTGGGGACGGCGAAGCCCTCAGCGTCGGCGGCGGCCTTCTGCTTCTTCCCACGAGCGGCCTCGGAGGGGGCAGCTTCGGAGTCGGAAGAGGCGGCCGCTGGTTTCCTCTTACGCGACTCCATCTCGCATTGCATGGCGTCGCCGTCGGCGTCAGCGGCAGCGGCGTTAGGGAAGAGAATCCGCGCCCGCAGAGCGGGGTCACAGGGCAGTCCCTCCTCTTCCGCGGCGTCGCGGAGGGCGATAAGACTCTCTTCTAGGCCCTCCGCGATGTCGCTGTCGTCGATGTAGCCAGTGACGGAGTCACTGTCCGACTCAGAGACGCAGACGGCATCGGAAATGTCTGGCATATCGAGTGGGGCGGGCGAGGGGCGGGGGACACTCGTGGAACACTGCCTTTGCCTCGGCGCGCGCGGGCTGGTCCCACGTGAAGGGGGCCCTGACGCGCCATTTGCCCTATCTAACTCCCTAAGGGCGGCTTCATCGATTCCTGAATCGATGCCGCATCGCCCAGTTGTGACGTCCAGTGTAGGCTGCGACGGCGGCAGTTCGCCGCCGGGGGACGCAGCACTTCCTTCTGCAGCTGGAAGAACCGGAGAATCGTCCAATTCGTGAGCCGGGTGAATGCGCCGGGTTGTCTTCAGTGGGGGGCCGGATGGGGCCGCCGACGAAGCAAGCTCCGCCTGGCGGCGATCCGCCACACCCTCAGCTCCTGTACATGCGTTCGATTGGTTCGACATCGCAGCTCGGAATGGGCCCGCGCGCCCCGGGTGCTGCGCTTATATGCCCTCGGTGCGCGGTGGTGGGGGGAGGGGAGGGCGGGCCGCGGGGCCCCAGAGTCTATATAGGGGGGCGGCGCGCGCGCTGGGCGCCACAACCGTAGCCGACTCGCTAGCGCCGGGTGAGGAGCTTGCCTTGCTTTCTGTTTTTTTATATTATTGTGGTTGAGACGCTTGAAGAAGAAGAAGAATGACAGGCCGCGGCAAGGGAGGAAAGGGGCTCGGCAAGGGTGGCGCCAAGCGGCACCGCAAGGTGTTGCGCGACAACATCCAGGGCATCACGAAGCCCGCGATCCGCCGCCTGGCGCGCAGGGGCGGCGTGAAGCGCATCTCTGGTCTGATCTACGAGGAGACGCGCGGAGTGCTGAAGGTGTTCCTGGAGAACATGATCCGCGACGCGGTGACGTACACTGAGCACGCCAAGCGCAAGACTGTGACGGCCATGGACGTGGTGTACGCCCTGAAGAGGCAGGGGCGCACCCTGTACGGTTTCGGCGGTTAGGCGGTGTGAGACCGAAGGAAGGAAGGAAAGAGAGATTGAAAAACGGCCCTTTTCAGGGCCACCACAGTGTTCGGAAGTTGAAAAGTGCGAAAGAGTCTGTGTTGCTGGTTTTTCTTTTCCTTTTTTAGTCTACTTGGCCTTTTAGTTTTGTTTGGAGTTTTTTTGACGTGGTGTGCGGTGCGGTTGGGAGGGAAGGAAGCGTGCCCTTGCGTTGTGTGAGCTCCCTCCTTCCTTCCTTCCTTCCTTCCTTCCTTCCTTCCCCTCCCTCTTTGCTTGTATGCTTCTTGTCGGTGGATGGGCTGTGTGTTGCGGCGCGGCTGAGTGCCGAGGGGTTATTTTTGAGGTGTGTTGTTGTGCGCCACGTGTGCTGGTTAATGGTCGCGAGACTGTGCGTGCGTGGAGTGGAGTGGAGGAGGTGGCCAAGTACGTGTGTACAAGATGGCGGCGCCTGTGTGTGTAAGAAGGAAAAAAAACCGTACACACAGAGAGAGAGAGAGAGAGAGAGAGAGAGAGAGAGAGAAGTGGTGCGACGAACGACTGGAATTCTGCTTTGGACGTAGGTTTGTGTGGTGGCCCTGAAAAGGGCCGATTGTGTTTTGTTTTTGAGCCGAGGCGGCAAATGGCGCGCTGCGTGCCAAGGGAGCACGCGGCGGTTGCCGATTGCGCTGTCTCTCTTTTAGGCCTTCTTCTCGGTCTTCTTTGGCAGCAGGACGGCCTGGATGTTGGGCAGGACACCTCCCTGTGCGATGGTGACGCCCGACAAGAGCTTGTTGAGCTCCTCGTCGTTGCGTATGGCGAGCTGCAGGTGGCGCGGGATGATGCGCGTCTTCTTGTTGTCGCGGGCCGCGTTTCCGGCCAGCTCGAGCACCTCAGCCGCGAGGTACTCCATGACGGCGGCGAGGTAGACGGGCGCCCCGGCGCCGACGCGCTCGGCGTAGTTTCCCTTGCGCAGGAGGCGGTGGATTCTGCCGACCGGGAACTGGAGCCCAGCCCTGCTTGAGCGGGACTTTGACTTGCCCTTGACTTTGCCTCCCTTTCCGCGTCCGGACATGGCGATGGGCTAGTTTCGAAAGAAGCGAGAAAGAAAAGCACAACGCCCCAAACGGTGCGAGCCGCAGCGAGTCGAGCAGCGGAGTGCGTGCCGGCGCCGGCGGGGTGGGGGTCCTTTATGGGCTCGGGTGCGGCGGCCGGTTGCGCGCGCGCCCCATTGGTCGGCGGCCGCAGCAGGGCGAGCTGGTAAAGGTGCGGCGGCGGCGTGCGGCGGGTGCCACTGTGTGGGGAGACGCTGACTGGAGCGGAGCGCTTGACTGTGTTACGCGATAGTGCAGTGTGATTTCCGCGCGTTTCTGTTTAATCGGCGTAGTGGGACGATCGTTTCCTGCGTTGTTCCGCGTCGTCGTTTAGTCGAGGCGTTTACTTCCTGCGTTGCTGTTGGCCGTCGCGCCCGTTGATTTCGTCGTTCGCGGCGGAGTCAAAGGCCACGATGGCCTCTTCCTCTGCCGGTTCTCGAGGCTTGTTTGCTTCGTCCGGCACAAATATTATGTCTTGTGCTGCGTTGCTGTCGTACTCATCAGAATCATGTCCACCTTCTTCTCGTTCAGTTCACCGTCGACTGTCGGATCCAACCATCCAGATGACTAAAGAAAATTTCACTCACGCCATTCAGACGAAAGATCAGATGCAGCAGGGCAGCGTTGAGCTGGATTCCCCCGAGATCAGGGAAATATCCGGCCCAGGGCCCGCGGCACCGCCCGGTGACCCGCGGCCGAGTAGCATAGGGCCAGGCTCCGGCGGGAAACCTAACGGTGACAACGATGCCGTCCTGGCTGCCCCTCCACCCAGCTCCGCTGTCACTGCAGCTCCTGCTACGCGTCGAAAGTCGACGAAATTATCAACGAAGGCGCGGGATGCTCCGTACTCGCATGCTTCACGTAAGCATGCACATCCCCCTTCGCATACCGACTCAGAATCAACAGAAACGAGGGCGCCTGACAGGAAGAAACTGTCCACTGACCGTCAGGATCCTGTTCCGTCTCATGACGCCTCCGCTACCCATGCGGCGACCGACTCCGGTCTGGTCGACATGGCAGACGCCTATGAGGTCACAGTCCCGACGTCGAATAGGTTTGAAAGTTTAGCTGAGGTCACACCAGCCGATCAAGACTTCTCAAACAACCCGCCGGCTCCTCCACCAGTCAAGGGCCCCAAGGTGCCACCTATAATCGTCCATGACACGATCAACTACCTCGATCGAGTCAAGGAGCTGAAGGGGCACCTGAAGGGCTCCTTTTCATGTCAATATAAAAGAGGAAGCATCCGCTACGAATTTGAAAACCCGTCGGATTACCGATACATGATTGAATATCTCAAGGCTCGTGCCATACAATACCACACATACGATCTCGACCCGCTCAAAATTTTGAAGGTCGTCGTGAGGCACCTTGAACCCACCACCCCTCCCGCTGACGTCAAGGAGGCGCTGGAGGAGTTGGGCTTCACTGTGCAGTCTGTCACTGTTATGCACCAGCAAGTGCCAGACGCACAGGGCAAGCTCACCGATGTCAAGTGGCCTCTATTCGTCGTTGTACTTCTTTGCACACCAAATGTATACGACGTCTATAAAATCAAATTCCTCCTCCACATGAAGGTTGACGTCGAATCTTACCGAAACGAGTCTGGCTTGACGCAATGCTTCAATTGCCAGCGTTTCGGTCACGGCTCCCGCAACTGCGGCCGTCTGCCGCGTTGCGTCAAATGTGCCGGTGACCATCTCACCCGACTCTGCCAAAAAAAGCCCACGGATCCGCCTAAATGCTGTAATTGCGGACAGGCTCATCCAGCCAACTATCGCAAATGCTCCGCATACCAGAAAGCACTGGAGAACTCCCGCAATTCTTCTACTCCCTCAGCTTCGGCGCCCTCGACGCCAGCTGCTCCACCAACTGATGCCTCAAATTTTCCGCGCCTGCGAACACGCCGTGCCCATCCACCGCCTCCTTCTTCTGCTACCAGCACGGGGCCTTTGCCACAGCGTAGTCCTGCTTCGCGCCCATCGACGACATCCTCCTCAGCCTGGGGAACTGCAAACCCTTCCCCAGAGCCCTCTGCACCCCCGCCCCCTACCTTCTCCTTCCCCTTTTCAAACCATCTTTCTGATCTTGCTGCCTTGTTACAGCAATTCAACATTCGTAAAATCATTTCTATTGTCCGTTCCACTATCAACCAACTCAATTCAGCTTCTGATCCATTCAGTAAACTTATGATAATCCTATCAGCTTTCATCTCTTATTTCTCTGATGGACCCTAATCTCAGTCGCCCTTTTCGTATTGTCAGTTGGAACGCAGATGGTGTTCTTCGCCAACGTCATTCCCTTGAGGGCTTTCTCGATGATAGGGGGATCGACATAGCCCTTATTTCAGAGACGCACTTAAAGCCACATCACCAGTTTACTGTCCCCAACTATTATGTACATCGATCCGACCGCGCGGATCGGCCACATGGCGGAACTCTTGTCTTAGTCAAGCAGTGCCTTACGCACCGACTTCGACAGATACCGCACCTGGACCACCTGGAGGCTACGGCCATAGATATACAGCTCTACGGACAACCATTGACGCTTGCGGCGGCCTACAACTCCCCTGCTCGCGCTATACTCCCAGCTGACTTGGATGTCCTCTTCCACCTGAGCCCCAAGGTCCTAGTGGGGGGGGACTTCAACTCCAAGCACGGGACATGGGGATGCCGTTCCACCAACGCTAATGGACGTCGGCTATTCCAATATCTTGACCACAATGCCGCTATCCGTGTCATTGCCCCAGATTCTCCAACGCATTTTCACAAGACAGCTCTCTACCGTCCTGACATTCTCGACATCTTCTTGGCTCGGGATATCCCGTGGGTCCACCGGATTTCTGTGGTCTCGGAACTTGATTCCGATCACAATCCGGTGATCCTCGAATTCCTCGACGCCCGCCCTCAGGACCAGCTCCGTCCAGCCTATGTGATTAACACCGACTGGGAGCGCTACCAACAACTTGTAGACATACACGTACTTGAACTGCCACCTATTACCCGCCGCAGCCACATCGATCCGTCGGCGGACCGTTTTGCAAAGATTCTCACCGAATGCTACCGCACCTCTTCTAGGCGAGTCCTCCAGCCCCCTCGTCGCCTGGACCTTCCGCCAGACGTCCAGGAACTGATTCGTACCAAACGTCGGTTTCGTCGCCGGTGGCAACGCCTCCGCGACCCAATCGACAAACGCATCTGGCAATCACTGGCTCAAGAACTTCGAATACGTCTCCAAGAAGTCCACGACCAGGCATGGAATCAACGCCTTCGCGAGGCCGCAAACCGTCCTGACCGTCTGTGGCGCATAGTCAAGGAGACTACATCCACTCCTCTTCCCTCTCAGCCCCTTCACGGTCCCCAAGGCCTGGTCTACTCGCCTCAGGACAAGGCGGAGGCCCTCGCACACAGTCTTGAGCGGCAATTTCGCCTCAACGACGTCAACGACGACGAGGCTGACGCCCATGAGACCCGCGTCCATCGTCGGGTCCGTCGGCTCCTTCGCCGTCGTACCGACTCCTCCTTTCCACCGGTCACTCTCCCAGTATTGGCGACTTATATCAGTAACATTCCATCCAGTAAGGCCCCGGGTCCCGACGGCATCCGGCCGGCCCTTCTTCACCACCTCTCTCCTGCTGCACTTACCTACCTGGTTACCCTTTACAACAGCTGCCTCTCCTATAATTACTTCCCTCCGGTTTGGAAGCTGGCCCGTGTCATTGCCCTCCCGAAACCCCGCAAGGATCCACTCTTCCCACAGAACTACCGCCCCATTTCCCTCCTCAACTTCCTTGGCAAGATCCTAGAACGCATCATCCTCTCCCACCTTCAATCCTTCCTTGATGCTCACTCCATCCTCATCCCCCAACAGTTCGGGTTTCGGGCTGGCCATGGCACGGTCCACCAGCTTATCCGCCTCCACGATACTATCCGCAGGGCGCAGCTTGAGCGTCAAAGTACAGGCATGGTATTATTAGACATTGAGAAGGCCTTTGACCGGGTGTGGCATGAGGGCTTACTCTATAAGCTTGCTGACTATGGTTGCCCTCTCCACATCATCCACATCCTCCGACGCTTTTTAACAGGGCGATCATTTTACGTAATACAGGGCCGAGACCGTAGTTCGATTCGAACCGTGGAAGCAGGTGTGCCCCAGGGGTCTCTCCTCTCCCCGGTACTATACGCAATATACACCAATGACATCCCATCCCGTGCCTCCAACCAACTGGCCCTCTACGCGGATGATACTGTTGTCTTCACCTCCCACCGCAACCTACAATTCATTGCTATGAATCTCACACGCCACCTCGAACAGATCACCCAGTGGAGCAATAAATGGAAAATAAAAATCAATGCGGATAAGACTCAGGCCATCCTCTTTACAAACAAACGAGCTCCGCCGGCTCGCCTGGTGGAACTTGAAGGTCGTCGCATTGCATGGTCACAAACAGTCACCTATCTCGGCCTCACGTTAGACACCCGCCTCACGTGGAAACCCCACATTGATGGTGCCTGTCAAAAAGCATACGTAATGCTACACAAACTCTACCCATTGTTGAAGGGCCCAGGCCTTTCGATCCACTCCAAGCTGCTCATCTGGACGTCCTGCGTCCTGTCACTCCTGCTATACGGGTGCGAGCTGTGGGGCCTAGCAGCTGACACCCATGTTCTCCAGGCCCAGGTGGTGCAAAGTAAATCACTCAGGATCATATTAAACGCTCCCCGTTACGTCTCCAACAATGACATCCGCCGTATTCTCCGTATTCCGCCGCTGGTGCAACAAATCCGACTTCGCGCCTCGAACACACTTACCTTCCTCCAAAACTCACCTCATGATCACCTTACAGCTCTTTGTCATGCTGTTGGAGACGTACCTTACCCTCATCCAACGCTGATACTTCAGCGCCGGTATCGCCCCAACTGACGGTCTCACCGCAGCTGGGTTTCTGCTAATGTTTTGATCGCTCAACTTTACTATTATACCGTCCTTGTCGCATAAAAACGCCATTTCGAACCAAATATTCACTCTGAAGGCAGGCCCAGAGCGATCCTTCAATAAGTCAGGGGACGTAAGTCCCGTCAAGTTTGCGGGTGGTGGGTGGTGGCGGCGGGTGCCACTGTGTGGGGAGACGCTGACTGGAGCGGAGCGCTTGACTGACTGACTGCGCGTGCCTGCCTGCCTGTTTGTTCGTGATGCCGCCCAAGACTAGCGGGAAAGCCGCCAAGAAGGCTGGCAAGGCGCAGAAGAACATTTCGAAGGGCGACAAGAAGAAGAAGCGCAAGAGGAAGGAGAGCTATGCCATCTACATCTACAAGGTGCTGAAGCAGGTGCACCCTGACACGGGCATCTCTTCGAAGGCGATGAGCATCATGAACAGCTTCGTGAACGACATTTTCGAGCGCATTGCGGCCGAGGCTTCTCGCCTGGCGCACTACAACAAGCGCTCGACCATCACGTCCCGCGAGATCCAGACCGCTGTGCGGCTCTTGCTGCCTGGCGAGCTGGCCAAGCACGCGGTGAGCGAGGGCACGAAGGCGGTGACCAAGTACACGAGCTCCAAGTAAGGAGGTGGCTCTTGGAAATGGGAGGCTCGTCCGCGGCGCGGCGAAGGAAAGAGAAAAAAAAAAACGGCCCTTTTCAGGGCCACCAAAATGCCTTTGCGGGAAGGGCGGAATTGTTGTTGTTGTGAGCGGGTGGACGGGCGGCACAGCTGTAGCTGTAGCTTGTGGTGTGGTGCGGCGCCGGCGCCTTTGGTTTTGGTGTGACGTTGGGGATACGCACTTTAGCCACAGCCGGGTCGTGGGCGTGGGTGTTTCGAGACGTGTTGGTGTTAGGGGGGCGGATCGCTGGAGTTGGCTTGTTTGATATATATTTTTGTTTTTGTCCCCTTTGTATGGTATGGCCGGAGGTGTGGAACGGAAAGCAAACCGCGACTGTCGGATGTCACACCGTTGGTGGCGAGGGTGAGAAACACGTTGCCGCCTACAGCTGCTTCTACGCCGAGCGGGTGCGTTAAGTTAGTTGGTTGGTTGGGCGACGTAAAAGTGGAGCGTGGAGGTGTGTGTGAACGTGAGGTGACACGCATTGTATTGCATTGTATTTGTACGCGCGAGGTGAGTTAGGAGACCACGCGCCACGACGTACGGTGCCCTCTTTCGACCTGACGTCTGACGTCTGGTTTTTGTTTGTGGAGGCGGTGTCGTCATTCTGGATGTACGTGTATTTTCCGCTCAGTTGAGTGAGGTGACGCGAGACGACGGCGTCGGTGGTGTTTTTGTTTTGTTGTTGGCGCCCCGGGGATGAAGAGGGGCACCCGACGGTAACGAGAGGTTGCACTTTGTGATCGGTCGAATGTCCGGGGAGCGAGGAATAGGGTGGGGGGTTGAAAAGAAACGCCAGTGTAGGGCAACGGGACGGTGAACGTTCCCGTGGTGTCGGAGGTGTGCAGTGGGGGGGAGGAAAAAAAAAAAAAAAAAAAAGCGCGTAACGGCGCGGCTGCCGTGGTGGAAACGTTCTCTCCAACTGTGGTGGTGTCCCCTGTGTGTTTTGTTGTTCTCTATATCGTGTGTCCCCTCGCACAAGACGCTCTCTGGGCGGGTTTGATTCATTCATTTTTGCATTGTCACGTAGCGTAGAATGGTGGAATGCGCAAGAGTTGAGTGAGACTGGCGACGGTATATGGTCTGAGCAGCGTCAGCTGCACTGCACACTCCCCGGAAAAGAATCTTGGATGCCGTGCTAACTGAAATTTGGTGGACGGGGTTCTCAAGGCCTGTTTTCCTATTTTGTTGTCTGTCTGTAGTTAAGATGGTGAAATGACGTCGAAGAAGCAGTATTGTGCTCACAGAAACGGAAACAAACTGTTATGGAAATGCCCTAGTTTGATGAAAGGAAATGTGTGTTGAATATACAGGATGGTAAAGACCAAGTGCGTTGAAAGAAACGTTGTGAAGGAACGAACGTTCCCTGAATTGGTTTCTTTTTGTTCCCGAGTTGTGTACAATGGACGACGGTTGTGCCATATCGCAGCATTGCATCATCCCCAGGTTTTATTTCAATTGAGCGATAAAAAAAGGAAAAAGAGAAGAACAAGAACACTATCGAAATGGTCTATGGTGTGTGACCCACAATTGTTGTCTTTAAATCACTTACCCAACCATGTCGTAAAAATATTTATTTATTTATTTTTTTTTTTTTACAGTGGCTGCCCAATGACCTAGATGTAACAGAGAGAGAGAGAAACACATGGCGTGTCAGATGTTTGTTTTCTTTTCCCCCCCGTCAAGTGGCAAATGCGAACACCGTCAGCTGTAATTGACGATCGACACTAGTATGGCGCGAAAAGGGGGTGCGACCTGTGCAGTTGTGGGTGAAACTTTGGGTGATGGGCTGTCATGCGGCATCGCGTGCGTTCATTACCCCTCGGCGGCGGCGGCGGCGCCGCAGCTCCGTCCAGCTCGCGCTCTCGGAAACAACCCTCTCGTAATGCCGCGTCTCCTCCGTCACTGCAATTTTCAAAGGGAAACCTGTGTGGCCGGTGGGGGTGTGTCAACCGTTGGGCTCAAGCTCCGCCGACAAAAAGTGTTGAGTGTATCCAGTGTGAGAGAGGTTGACGCTTTTCGTGGTGTGTGTGTGGCAATGTTTTGAAAAGTTTGCAACGTACGTTAAGAAGTGTTGACGCTGAAACTTGCGGGCTGTGTGGCCCTGGTGGTTGGCTGGCTGGAGACGCGGGCGTGTCCAGTCGGTCGGTTGTTGTGGCTGAAAGGTACGTATACGGTTCCGCCGTCCCGTCGGAACTGCGTCTGTCTGGAAGGTATGACGTGACGTGCAGTTTTTATTAGGTCAGCCTTGTTGTGTATTGTTCCATTTGTTGCTCACTCGTCACCCGTATTTGGTGTGGCGATGTATGTGGACGTACTGCTGGATCAGTGTCAGGGTTTCCGTGGGAGGTGTTGGTTGGGTTGGATTTGCCTGACACGGCTGAGTCCGCAATTGGCCTGCCGTTCGTTGATGTGATATGTGGGTTCTGAGGAAGAATGTGTACGAGATAGTTGCCCTGCCCTGCCCTGCCCTTTCTTTCGCGTTCGTGTGTGCCCCCCTTGTTGTGTAGTGTGGGTTGAACATGGTTCTTTACCGAGTGGGGGGGGGGGGGGGAATGGGATGGACGGATCCGTTGCTGTTGCTGTCACCGTCAAGACAACGCACGCACCCCTGTCCTACGAGAAGGTGTGTCAACCGGGGTTTCGGCAGTCGTGTGTGTAGGGGACGGGGAGAAGCAAAGTGGAGAGTGCGGCACGGGCAGAGAGTGGAATTGGGGCGCGTTGATGTTGGGAAACATCCCCCAAGGGTTGCGGGATGATGTGGCGGTGAGAGCGGGGGGCGGGGGAGAAAAGAAAAGCGAAAAAGAACTAAGGAAGAGGAGGAGGCGTGCGTGTGCGCAGTGGCGGGGCCCCAAAGACCTGTCGTGTGGTGTCGGCCGAACGCGAACGCGTGTGCGGGGCAGCGTCGGCACGGAGAGAGAGAGAGAGAGAGAGAGAGAGAGAGAGAGAGCGAGCTGGTCTGATGGGTATTTTTTTACCCCCTGTACTCGAAGGACCGGATCTGTCCTTGATCCCTGCCTTCTGTCTGATTATGTTGGGTAACAAAATGATGGGATGATAGGGTCTCTTGGGTGTGTGTAGATGTTTGTTGTTTGAGTGAGTGTTATGGTGTTTGTATTTTATTTTTGTTTATCATGGTATGTTGTAGTTTGTGGTGTTTTGTCGTGATGGGAAATGTCGTTCTTGGGTCGGGTGGATTTTGTCCCAGATTTCTGATGAGTGGGTGGTTCGAATCCGTGGTTTGGTGGGAAAAAAAAAAAAAAAAAAAAAAAACTTTATGGATTTTTCTTTGGATGATTTCCGGGATTTTGAGTATGTTATGGTTTGTGTATATGTCTCGGTTTGTCTGGTACCGGCCGGCATCAGCAGCAATTCTGAAGTATTTGTTGTGCACCCTTTTTTTTTACTCTTGTTATGTTGGTGTCTGCGGCCATTGACCAGATTTTCAGAGCCGTAAGTGATGGCTGGTTCCTATGACGGTTTTGAAGATTTTCTTTTTGGCGCGCATATTTATTCTGTTTCCTTTGATGATTGGGTACAGTCTGAATATTGCTGCTGCAGCCTTGTTACAAACGTGTGTAACATGGTCTCTAAATGTCAACCTCTTGTCCAGCTTGATGCCTAGATACTTTATTGTGCCTGACCATGGAAGATTGTTATTTCTGAGGCGTATATGCAGGTTAGGAGGTATTCTTTTTGAATGTGAATCGTATTGTATTGCTTGGGTTTTCTCCGCGTTTATTGTTTTTTTTGGTTAGCCCATTTCTGGATGGATTGTAGGTGTTGCTCTATTTTTGTGACTCTATATTGCAGGTTAGAACTGCTGCGGTAGACTGCAGTGTCGTCTGCAAATAGTGACAAGTGTCCTCCCAGCTGTTTGTTTGTGTATATTGAGTAGAGAATGGGCCCCAGCACTGAGCCTTGCGGGACTCCAGCCTCTATGGATCTAGTGTTACTTGCCGCTCCTGGTACATGGACATAGAATGCTCTGTTGCGGAGAAAAGAAGCAATAATGTGGATGGGGCAGTTGTACTGGTGGAGCTTGTAGATAAGGCGTTATCCGAATGCTTTTCCAATGTCAAGCAGGACTGCTCCAGTACTGTGTCTAATGTTTCTGGCCTGACATATGTGCTCGACTAGTCTGGTCACCTGGTGGGTGGTGCTGTGTTCTTCGCGGAATCGGAATTGTTGTGGGATGATTATGTTGTTATCCTTTAAGAATTGAATTTCTTCAGTTCAGTTTGAATGAGCTTTCCGAGGACCTTTCCAAGGAAGTTGGCCTATAGTTTTGCGGAAATAATAAGTCCTTGTTTGGCTTTGGTAATGTGATGACTCGGGCCTGTTTCCAAGTAGTTTAGTCTGAAGCAAGCATTATATATTGATGTTAGATAGATAATTGATAGTTGCTGGAGGTAGGTGATGTAGTAGTTGCGGTTTGATGGAATCTGGGCCTGATGCCTTCTTAGGATGTGTGTATGTTTGTGATGTGATAAGATACGGGGTTTCTGCGTTTATTGGATTGTGAAAGATGTTCTGATCGGGGCACTTAGGATGCGGTTTTACCCTTCTGAGTACCATTTCCTGGTGGTCATCAGTTTCGTCATCTACCGCTTCTGGTGCTTGGAATTGCCTTTCTAGTGAATCCGCCAGTGCTTCAGCTCGGTCTGTGGGGTCGTTCCTTCCCCATGTAGATGTAGATGTAGATGTTTCGTGTTTAGTTTACGAGTTTTAAGAAATTTCCAGAATTTTTCCTGGTCCCTTTCTGCTTCTCGTAACGTTTCCTCCCACGCCTCGCTACGGTGGTTTTCGGAGCTCTCTTTTTGATCCTCCCGGCCAATTGCTCTGATTTTCGTCGGTCGGCTGGGTCCCTGTAGTTTCTGGCGCGCGCGGGCTGCGGTTGGCGCCTTTGGTGGCAACGGCCGGGGCAAGCAGCGGTGTGTGGTGTGGTGCGGGGCGGGCAGGGGCAGGGGCAGGGGCAGGGGCAGGGGCAGGGGCAGTGGCAGTGGTGGTTGACGGATGGCCTGGGGGCCGAAAAACGGGCCGGCCGGCGGACGGCGGACGGATGTTGAGAGAGGCGGCGCGCACGCGTCTCGCGCGGACACAGGCGCCACAGCGTTGATTGGAAGGAGGTGCGGTGCGGGGATGGGCCCAGGAAAAAAGACGGTCGTGGCCCCTGTCTTGGGTGCGTGTCGACGTCAGCACCGTCGGTGTGGTGTGGTGTGGTGTGGTGTGGGCAGGGAGGGGGGGAAAAGCGGGCTGCGGGCTGCGGGCTGCGGGCTGCGGGCTGCGGAGGGAATGGTGGTGGGGAGTAGGCACACATGTGGGCGGGCGCAAAATCGGCCGGTGCCCGTAAACCGCGGCGGGATATTGGGTGGAAAAGAGGGAAATTGTAGAAAGGAAAACAAGCGGAGGGGGCGAATGTGGTGGGGTGGGGGGACGGGCGGGGGCGAGGCGACAGCTTGCTTTTTCTTTTTCATTTTATTCTGTTGTAGTGTTTTTGTTTTTTTGTTTTTTTTGCGTGTGTGTGGCCTTGGAGAGGCTGGTCTTGTCTGGCTTACGCTTTGGGTGCGTGTGTTGGTACTTTTTCGTTTTTTCTTGTTCTGCAGAGCAGGGGCGGGGCGGTGGGAACGGCTGGCTGGCTGGCTGTGCCCAGAGGAGGAGGAGACGCTGGCGGCGGGCCCGGCTCCTGGGGCTGCTGTTGCATGCGCTGTGCAAAGAAAGGAAGAGTGGGTTTGTTTGGCTGGTGAAGTGCATTATTTAAGTGTGGGCTTGCCGGCCTGGCTCCGATGCGCAGGTAGATAGATGCCGGCGGCGACCGCAGGCAGGCAGGCGCGTTGTGTGTACAGAGGGACGAGCCATGTGTTTTGCAAGCAGGACGTGGCGTGCCGAGTGGAGAGGAGGCGGCGGCTCGGCTCGGTTCGGCCCGGCCCGGTCCGGCGGTGCCGCGCTGTTGTCGCGGACGTGAGCGCCCCCTGGCGGGCGGGTGGTTGGCGGCGGCGTGGTGGACGCGTGTGGCAGTTGTGTGCACGGGTTGCTTGGGCGAGTGAGCAGTGGCTGGCGGTGTTGGCGCGTCGTCGGGGAGGTACGTGTTGCGGCCGCGTCTGCTGCGCGCTGCGTCGTTGTGTCGACTGTGTGTGGGCGTGGGCACGTGTGCTCTGCCGAGGGCGTCGTAAAAAAGTGGGTCGCGGTGTGCGTGCGTAGCCCGTGATGATGTATTGTGCGTCGCGTCGTTGTGTGCGAAACGGATGCCGAGAGGTGTGTGGTAAGTGCGAAGCGCGAATGTGCGGCGTTTGGCGGTTTCGGTGTGTTTTCTGTTTTTGCGGCGTGAGAGTGGGGCTGGCTGGCTGGCTGGCTGTTGTTGGTTGCCTTGTGTGTGTAGGTTGATGGCGCGACGCGGAGGGGACGCCGTTTGCTGCGTGCCTTGCCTCGCGTGTGTTGGCGCGCCGTGCATGTGTTTGGGTCGCGGGGGCGGTGTTTTTGTTTGTATTTGGATTTTCATTTTTTGGCGTGTTGTGTCGTGTATGGCAAGGGCGAGAGGAGTAGTTCGGTAGTGGTAGTGCAGTAGTGTCGTTGCGGCACGGGCGTCTGGTGGGGCTGTGCGTCGTGGCGGGGAAGGTGTGTAGGTTGCGGCGATGCGGCGAGCCCAGCCCGTCGTTTGACGGTGTGCCGGGTGAGTTGCGCTGCGAATCGAGTGTGGCGGGAAGGGGAGCTGCGTGGCGCCTGCGTCCGTTGGCAGCAGGGGCTGTGCTTTTGAGAGTTTGTTTGATTTCGGGACGACGACGACGACGACGACGACGACTGGTTGGTTGGTTGGTTGGGTGGGGTGGCGTGCGCGTTTGTCGTACTGGGCGAGTCGATTGCCTGCCGGCTGGCGAAAGGTGCGCCGCCGCCCGTCTCGCGCTCTGTGTTTTTTTTTTTTTTTTTTTTCTCTCTGTGTGTGTCGGCTGCGTTTTGTTTGCGGTGCGCGCGAAAACGGTGGTGCCGAAAGTGTGCCGGCGTGGCGTTGCGACCGCGACGAGCCGCGGGCGCGCCATTTGGCTGGTGTTGCGTGAAGAGCGGCTGTGTACGGGTAGTGGCTGTAGCCGTACGTGTACGTGCATCCGGCCCGGCCGCCAGCCCAGCCCAGCCCAGCCCAGCCCAGCCCAGCCGAGTCGGGTGAGCGGAGGCCGACACGTGGTGGTGCTCTGTGCTCTCTCGGCTCGGGGGGGTTTGTGTGTGTGCGTGTCTCGTTCGCTCTCCGGAATCTGCTTGTTCTGCTGATCCCCGCCTGTCGGCGTCGTTTATTTTTACTTATTTATTTTTTACCTGTTGTTTGTTTTTCGACGTCGTCTTGCAGTTTTGTCCTTTGCGGCGTGCCGACGACCCGCCGCGCGACCTTATGAAACCCCAAAGCGTGGCGTGGCGTGGCCGAGCCGCAGCAGCTAAGGGGGTGCGGCCGCCTCGACGCCTTAACCTCTCCTAAACTTCTTTAAGCCCCTTAACGCAGCCACCTAAACTAACGTAACCTAACCTAACCTAAGCTCTTAGGCCAACCCCCAAGTCGCCTTAACCTAACGTACGTGACCGCAACCTTAGCTTAACGCCTACGTTAAGACGTGACGTCACGTCAACGCTTAACCTAACCCTGACGCCTTCTTAGCCTAACCTGACGTAACCTAAGGTAAGGTAACCGTTGAAAGAAAGAAACCACCTTTGTTTTGACGTTGAGGCGTGTAAGGTCGGCTGTGAGGGCAGATTCGGTGTGTCTGTAGTTGGGGCTGGCTGGTAATTTATTTTGTTTGTTTGTTTATCGTTGTTTTGTTTTCGCCTGTGGCGGGGGGGTTGGCGCTCCGTCGGCCGGTGCCATGTTGCGCAGGCGGCGATCGTAAAAAAGTAAAAAAAAAAAAGAAAAAAGAAAAGAAAAATGTGTTGGAAGGGCTGTGGGTGTTGGCGGGCGAGGCGAGAGGAGGAGGACGGCCCGCGGCCGTGGCCCGACGGCTGCGGGCCGATCGGGAAAACGGCGGAAGGCGATGGGGCGGCGGAGGTGCGTTTGTGCACGGCCGTCATCGCCGCACGACTCGGCTCGTGTGGCTGTGGCGCCGGCCGCGGTGGCCGGGCTGCCGCGGCGACGGTGCGGGAGTTTTGACGAAGGTTTGGCCATTGTGGCGGGTCGTCGGCTGGGGCTGTGGGGGCGGCATTTGGGCGGGGGCGGCGATTCTCGGCGGGCCGACCCAGGCTGTGGCGCGCGGTGGCTGCAGTTTGGCCGTGGTTTGCGGCGCCGCCGCGGCGACTGGTTGGCGACCGTGGTGTCGGTGTGTGTAGCCCCATCCTCGGTGGTTTGAATGGCGCGGGTGGTTGCGGCGCAGGTTGGGGGCTGCTCCGCGCAGGCTGTCGGACGTTGGGCGGTAGCAAGCGCGGGAGGCGCGGCGCGGCGGCGCGGCGGCGCGCCGAGTGGCGGCCGCTCTCTCGGCCGTCCGCGCCCGCCCGCGACACTGGCTGGGCCAGGCGCGTGCGCGGCTATTCTCTGCTGCGCGCCCCTCGCTGTTGTGCGTCGTCGAAGGAGAGAAGGAAGCGAAACCAAGGGGAAAAAAGAAAAGAGAACAAGCAAAAGATGGCAGACCAGGCGGCTACGAACGAGACTGCCGCGGCACCCGCCGCCACCGGCACTACGAAGAAGGCCAAGTCTGCGTCGTCTGCGAAGAAGCCGCGCGCCAAGCCTGCGCACCCGCGCACCTCTGAGATGGTGACGGCCGCCATCAAGAGTCTGAAGGAGCGCGGCGGGTCGTCGCTGCAGGCGATCAAGAAGTACATTGCCGCGCACTACAAGCTGGACGCGGAGAAGCTGGCGCCCTTTATCAAGAAGTACCTCAAGTCGGCCGTCGTGGCTGGCGAGCTGGTGCAGACGAAGGGGAAGGGCGCGTCGGGCTCTTTCAAGCTTGCCGGCGCCGGCGGCGGGGCGGCCGAGGGCGGCAAGGCTCGTGGTGGCGGCGGTGGTGCGAAGAAGAAGCGCGCCGCTCCGGCCAGCAAGGAGAAGAAGGGGGCCCGTGCGGCCGGCGCAAAGAAGGCTGGCGGCGTGAAGGCGGCGACCGGTCGGAAGGCGGGCGCCGCCAAGAAGGCGTCTGCGGCGTCGGCCGCTCCCGCGGGTGCGAAGAAGGCGGCTGCGGCCAAGCCGGCCAAGGCCAAGTCGCCGTCGAAGGCGAAGAAGGCCGCCAAGGTTCCGACGAAGAAGCCGAAGGCGCCGCGCCCGAAGAAGGCGACGGCGACGCCGTCTAAGGCGAAGGCTTCGCCCAAGAAGAAGAAGTAAAAAGGGCAGGGAAGGGTTGGCGGTTGACACCGTCGCCTGGTGGCCGGCGCGCAACCAGAGGCTGTCGCGCGGTCCCGGACAAAAACAAAAACGGCCCTTCTCAGGGCCATCAAAGCACGTCGGGAAGGTGTTGATTGTCGTGTCGTGTCGTGGTCGGTCGGTTGCCTTGTTGTCTGTCTGTCTTGCTTGCTGGCGTTTGTTTGTTTCATGTGTGGATGGTGGTTGGATTGTGGGGTCGTTGGCGGGCGTGGGCGGCGGCGCGCGGCTGGTGTTACACAAAGTGTATTTTACTTTTACCTATTTATTTTGCGCCGCGTTTGTTTGTTTGTTTGTTTGTCTTGGTGGTGGTTTTGGAATAGTCTTTTTTGTTTTGCTTTGCTTTGCTTTGCTTTCCGGGCGTCACGTTTTGTGCCGTGGCCTGTGTGGGTGGCGCTATTGACGCTTGCGACTTGGTTCGGCCGGTGCGGTGCTTTTTTTTTTTTTTTTGGAAACGGCGGCGCCGGGCCGGGCCGGGGGTGGGACGACTGGACTGGAGAGTGAGTGGGGAACTAGTCGTTGCGACCGACAAAGTTTTGCTCGCGACGGAGAGACGTTAGTGGCCCTGAAAAGGGCCGTTTTGTTTGTTTGGCGGTGTGCGGGTTTAGGCGCGCTCGCCGCGGATGCGGCGCGCGAGCTGGATGTCCTTGGGCATGATGGTGACTCGCTTGGCGTGGATTGCGCACAGGTTGGTGTCTTCGAAGAGGCCGACGAGGTAGGCCTCGCTGGCCTCTTGCAGGGCCATGACTGCGGAGCTCTGGAAGCGCAGGTCGGTCTTGAAGTCCTGGGCGATCTCGCGCACTAGGCGCTGGAATGGCAGCTTGCGGATGAGCAGCTCTGTGCTCTTCTGGTAGCGCCTGATTTCTCGCAGGGCGACGGTGCCCGGCCTGTAGCGGTGGGGCTTCTTGACGCCGCCGGTGGCGGGCGCGCTCTTCCTCGCCGCCTTGGTGGCGAGCTGTTTGCGCGGCGCCTTTCCGCCGGTGGACTTGCGGGCCGTTTGCTTTGTCCGGGCCATGGCTACTGCGGATGCGGATGCGGCGTGGAGGATATGCGTGCGCGACGGCGTCCGGTGCTGCCTTGACAACGGGCCCGCGCGCCCCGGGTGCTGCGCTTATATGCCCTCGGTGCGCGGTGGTGGGGGGAGGGGAGGGCGGGCCGCGGGGCCCCAGAGTCTATATAGGGGGGCGGCGCGCGCGCTGGGCGCCACAACCGTAGCCGACTCGCTAGCGCCGGGTGAGGAGCTTGCCTTGCTTTCTGTTTTTTATATTATTGTGGTTGAGACGCTTGAAGAAGAAGAAGAATGACAGGCCGCGGCAAGGGAGGAAAGGGGCTCGGCAAGGGTGGCGCCAAGCGGCACCGCAAGGTGTTGCGCGACAACATCCAGGGCATCACGAAGCCCGCGATCCGCCGCCTGGCGCGCAGGGGCGGCGTGAAGCGCATCTCTGGTCTGATCTACGAGGAGACGCGCGGAGTGCTGAAGGTGTTCCTGGAGAACGTGATCCGCGACGCGGTGACGTACACTGAGCACGCCAAGCGCAAGACTGTGACGGCCATGGACGTGGTGTACGCCCTGAAGAGGCAGGGGCGCACCCTGTACGGTTTCGGCGGTTAGGCGGTGTGAGACCGAAGGAAGGAAGGAAAGAGAGATTGAAAAACGGCCCTTTTCAGGGCCACCACAGTGTTCGGAAGTTGAAAAGTGCGAAAGAGTCTGTGTTGCTGGTTTTTCTTTTCCTTTTTTAGTCTACTTGGCCTTTTAGTTTTGTTTGGAGTTTTTTTGACGTGGTGTGCGGTGCGGTTGGGAGGGAAGGAAGCGTGCCCTTGCGTTGTGTGAGCTCCCTCCTTCCTTCCTTCCTTCCTTCCTTCCTTCCTTCCCCTCCCTCTTTGCTTGTATGCTTCTTGTCGGTGGATGGGCTGTGTGTTGCGGCGCGGCTGAGTGCCGAGGGGTTATTTTTGAGGTGTGTTGTTGTGCGCCACGTGTGCTGGTTAATGGTCGCGAGACTGTGCGTGCGTGGAGTGGAGTGGAGGAGGTGGCCAAGTACGTGTGTACAAGATGGCGGCGCCTGTGTGTGTAAGAAGGAAAAAAAACCGTACACACAGAGAGAGAGAGAGAGAGAGAGAGAGAGAGAAGTGGTGCGACGAACGACTGGAATTCTGCTTTGGACGTAGGTTTGTGTGGTGGCCCTGAAAAGGGCCGATTGTGTTTTGTTTTTGAGCCGAGGCGGCAAATGGCGCGCTGCGTGCCAAGGGAGCACGCGGCGGTTGCCGATTGCGCTGTCTCTCTTTTAGGCCTTCTTCTCGGTCTTCTTTGGCAGCAGGACGGCCTGGATGTTGGGCAGGACACCTCCCTGTGCGATGGTGACGCCCGACAAGAGCTTGTTGAGCTCCTCGTCGTTGCGTATGGCGAGCTGCAGGTGGCGCGGGATGATGCGCGTCTTCTTGTTGTCGCGGGCCGCGTTTCCGGCCAGCTCGAGCACCTCAGCCGCGAGGTACTCCATGACGGCGGCGAGGTAGACGGGCGCCCCGGCGCCGACGCGCTCGGCGTAGTTTCCCTTGCGCAGGAGGCGGTGGATTCTGCCGACCGGGAACTGGAGCCCAGCCCTGCTTGAGCGGGACTTTGACTTGCCCTTGACTTTGCCTCCCTTTCCGCGTCCGGACATGGCGATGGGCTAGTTTCGAAAGAAGCGAGAAAGAAAAGCACAACGCCCCAAACGGTGCGAGCCGCAGCGAGTCGAGCAGCGGAGTGCGTGCCGGCGCCGGCGGGGTGGGGGTCCTTTATGGGCTCGGGTGCGGCGGCCGGTTGCGCGCGCGCCCCATTGGTCGGCGGCCGCAGCAGGGCGAGCTGGTAAAGGTGCGGCGGCGGCGTGCGGCGGGTGCCACTGTGTGGGGAGACGCTGACTGGAGCGGAGCGCTTGACTGACTGACTGCGCGTGCCTGCCTGCCTGTTTGTTCGTGATGCCGCCCAAGACTAGCGGGAAAGCCGCCAAGAAGGCTGGCAAGGCGCAGAAGAACATTTCGAAGGGCGACAAGAAGAAGAAGCGCAAGAGGAAGGAGAGCTATGCCATCTACATCTACAAGGTGCTGAAGCAGGTGCACCCTGACACGGGCATCTCTTCGAAGGCGATGAGCATCATGAACAGCTTCGTGAACGACATTTTCGAGCGCATTGCGGCCGAGGCTTCTCGCCTGGCGCACTACAACAAGCGCTCGACCATCACGTCCCGCGAGATCCAGACCGCTGTGCGGCTCTTGCTGCCTGGCGAGCTGGCCAAGCACGCGGTGAGCGAGGGCACGAAGGCGGTGACCAAGTACACGAGCTCCAAGTAAGGAGGTGGCTCTTGGAAATGGGAGGCTCGTCCGCGGCGCGGCGAAGGAAAGAGAAAAAAAAAAACGGCCCTTTTCAGGGCCACCAAAATGCCTTTGCGGGAAGGGCGGAATTGTTGTTGTTGTGAGCGGGTGGACGGGCGGCACAGCTGTAGCTGTAGCTTGTGGTGTGGTGCGGCGCCGGCGCCTTTGGTTTTGGTGTGACGTTGGGGATACGCACTTTAGCCACAGCCGGGTCGTGGGCGTGGGTGTTTCGAGACGTGTTGGTGTTAGGGGGGCGGATCGCTGGAGTTGGCTTGTTTGATATATATTTTTGTTTTTGTCCCCTTTGTATGGTATGGCCGGAGGTGTGGAACGGAAAGCAAACCGCGACTGTCGGATGTCACACCGTTGGTGGCGAGGGTGAGAAACACGTTGCCGCCTACAGCTGCTTCTACGCCGAGCGGGTGCGTTAAGTTAGTTGGTTGGTTGGGCGACGTAAAAGTGGAGCGTGGAGGTGTGTGTGAACGTGAGGTGACACGCATTGTATTGCATTGTATTTGTACGCGCGAGGTGAGTTAGGAGACCACGCGCCACGACGTACGGTGCCCTCTTTCGACCTGACGTCTGACGTCTGGTTTTTGTTTGTGGAGGCGGTGTCGTCATTCTGGATGTACGTGTATTTTCCGCTCAGTTGAGTGAGGTGACGCGAGACGACGGCGTCGGTGGTGTTTTTGTTTTGTTGTTGGCGCCCCGGGGATGAAGAGGGGCACCCGACGGTAACGAGAGGTTGCACTTTGTGATCGGTCGAATGTCCGGGGAGCGAGGAATAGGGTGGGGGGTTGAAAAGAAACGCCAGTGTAGGGCAACGGGACGGTGAACGTTCCCGTGGTGTCGGAGGTGTGCAGTGGGGGGGAGGAAAAAAAAAAAAAAAAAAAAGCGCGTAACGGCGCGGCTGCCGTGGTGGAAACGTTCTCTCCAACTGTGGTGGTGTCCCCTGTGTGTTTTGTTGTTCTCTATATCGTGTGTCCCCTCGCACAAGACGCTCTCTGGGCGGGTTTGATTCATTCATTTTTGCATTGTCACGTAGCGTAGAATGGTGGAATGCGCAAGAGTTGAGTGAGACTGGCGACGGTATATGGTCTGAGCAGCGTCAGCTGCACTGCACACTCCCCGGAAAAGAATCTTGGATGCCGTGCTAACTGAAATTTGGTGGACGGGGTTCTCAAGGCCTGTTTTCCTATTTTGTTGTCTGTCTGTAGTTAAGATGGTGAAATGACGTCGAAGAAGCAGTATTGTGCTCACAGAAACGGAAACAAACTGTTATGGAAATGCCCTAGTTTGATGAAAGGAAATGTGTGTTGAATATACAGGATGGTAAAGACCAAGTGCGTTGAAAGAAACGTTGTGAAGGAACGAACGTTCCCTGAATTGGTTTCTTTTTGTTCCCGAGTTGTGTACAATGGACGACGGTTGTGCCATATCGCAGCATTGCATCATCCCCAGGTTTTATTTCAATTGAGCGATAAAAAAAGGAAAAAGAGAAGAACAAGAACACTATCGAAATGGTCTATGGTGTGTGACCCACAATTGTTGTCTTTAAATCACTTACCCAACCATGTCGTAAAAATATTTATTTATTTTTTTTTTTTTTTTTACAGTGGCTGCCCAATGACCTAGATGTAACAGAGAGAGAGAGAAACACATGGCGTGTCAGATGTTTGTTTTCTTTTCCCCCCCGTCAAGTGGCAAATGCGAACACCGTCAGCTGTAATTGACGATCGACACTAGTATGGCGCGAAAAGGGGGTGCGACCTGTGCAGTTGTGGGTGAAACTTTGGGTGATGGGCTGTCATGCGGCATCGCGTGCGTTCATTACCCCTCGGCGGCGGCGGCGGCGCCGCAGCTCCGTCCAGCTCGCGCTCTCGGAAACAACCCTCTCGTAATGCCGCGTCTCCTCCGTCACTGCAATTTTCAAAGGGAAACCTGTGTGGCCGGTGGGGGTGTGTCAACCGTTGGGCTCAAGCTCCGCCGACAAAAAGTGTTGAGTGTATCCAGTGTGAGAGAGGTTGACGCTTTTCGTGGTGTGTGTGTGGCAATGTTTTGAAAAGTTTGCAACGTACGTTAAGAAGTGTTGACGCTGAAACTTGCGGGCTGTGTGGCCCTGGTGGTTGGCTGGCTGGAGACGCGGGCGTGTCCAGTCGGTCGGTTGTTGTGGCTGAAAGGTACGTATACGGTTCCGCCGTCCCGTCGGAACTGCGTCTGTCTGGAAGGTATGACGTGACGTGCAGTTTTTATTAGGTCAGCCTTGTTGTGTATTGTTCCATTTGTTGCTCACTCGTCACCCGTATTTGGTGTGGCGATGTATGTGGACGTACTGCTGGATCAGTGTCAGGGTTTCCGTGGGAGGTGTTGGTTGGGTTGGATTTGCCTGACACGGCTGAGTCCGCAATTGGCCTGCCGTTCGTTGATGTGATATGTGGGTTCTGAGGAAGAATGTGTACGAGATAGTTGCCCTGCCCTGCCCTGCCCTTTCTTTCGCGTTCGTGTGTGCCCCCCTTGTTGTGTAGTGTGGGTTGAACATGGTTCTTTACCGAGTGGGGGGGGGGGGGGGGAATGGGATGGACGGATCCGTTGCTGTTGCTGTCACCGTCAAGACAACGCACGCACCCCTGTCCTACGAGAAGGTGTGTCAACCGGGGTTTCGGCAGTCGTGTGTGTAGGGGACGGGGAGAAGCAAAGTGGAGAGTGCGGCACGGGCAGAGAGTGGAATTGGGGCGCGTTGATGTTGGGAAACATCCCCCAAGGGTTGCGGGATGATGTGGCGGTGAGAGCGGGGGGCGGGGGAGAAAAGAAAAGCGAAAAAGAACTAAGGAAGAGGAGGAGGCGTGCGTGTGCGCAGTGGCGGGGCCCCAAAGACCTGTCGTGTGGTGTCGGCCGAACGCGAACGCGTGTGCGGGGCAGCGTCGGCACGGAGAGAGAGAGAGAGAGAGAGAGAGAGAGAGAGAGAGCGAGCTGGTCTGATGGGTATTTTTTTACCCCCTGTACTCGAAGGACCGGATCTGTCCTTGATCCCTGCCTTCTGTCTGATTATGTTGGGTAACAAAATGATGGGATGATAGGGTCTCTTGGGTGTGTGTAGATGTTTGTTGTTTGAGTGAGTGTTATGGTGTTTGTATTTTATTTTTGTTTATCATGGTATGTTGTAGTTTGTGGTGTTTTGTCGTGATGGGAAATGTCGTTCTTGGGTCGGGTGGATTTTGTCCCAGATTTCTGATGAGTGGGTGGTTCGAATCCGTGGTTTGGTGGGAAAAAAAAAAAAAAAAAAAAAAAAAACTTTATGGATTTTTCTTTGGATGATTTCCGGGATTTTGAGTATGTTATGGTTTGTGTATATGTCTCGGTTTGTCTGGTACCGGCCGGCATCAGCAGCAATTCTGAAGTATTTGTTGTGCACCCTTTTTTTTTACTCTTGTTATGTTGGTGTCTGCGGCCATTGACCAGATTTTCAGAGCCGTAAGTGATGGCTGGTTCCTATGACGGTTTTGAAGATTTTCTTTTTGGCGCGCATATTTATTCTGTTTCCTTTGATGATTGGGTACAGTCTGAATATTGCTGCTGCAGCCTTGTTACAAACGTGTGTAACATGGTCTCTAAATGTCAACCTCTTGTCCAGCTTGATGCCTAGATACTTTATTGTGCCTGACCATGGAAGATTGTTATTTCTGAGGCGTATATGCAGGTTAGGAGGTATTCTTTTTGAATGTGAATCGTATTGTATTGCTTGGGTTTTCTCCGCGTTTATTGTTTTTTTTGGTTAGCCCATTTCTGGATGGATTGTAGGTGTTGCTCTATTTTTGTGACTCTATATTGCAGGTTAGAACTGCTGCGGTAGACTGCAGTGTCGTCTGCAAATAGTGACAAGTGTCCTCCCAGCTGTTTGTTTGTGTATATTGAGTAGAGAATGGGCCCCAGCACTGAGCCTTGCGGGACTCCAGCCTCTATGGATCTAGTGTTACTTGCCGCTCCTGGTACATGGACATAGAATGCTCTGTTGCGGAGAAAAGAAGCAATAATGTGGATGGGGCAGTTGTACTGGTGGAGCTTGTAGATAAGGCGTTATCCGAATGCTTTTCCAATGTCAAGCAGGACTGCTCCAGTACTGTGTCTAATGTTTCTGGCCTGACATATGTGCTCGACTAGTCTGGTCACCTGGTGGGTGGTGCTGTGTTCTTCGCGGAATCGGAATTGTTGTGGGATGATTATGTTGTTATCCTTTAAGAATTGAATTTCTTCAGTTCAGTTTGAATGAGCTTTCCGAGGACCTTTCCAAGGAAGTTGGCCTATAGTTTTGCGGAAATAATAAGTCCTTGTTTGGCTTTGGTAATGTGATGACTCGGGCCTGTTTCCAAGTAGTTTAGTCTGAAGCAAGCATTATATATTGATGTTAGATAGATAATTGATAGTTGCTGGAGGTAGGTGATGTAGTAGTTGCGGTTTGATGGAATCTGGGCCTGATGCCTTCTTAGGATGTGTGTATGTTTGTGATGTGATAAGATACGGGGTTTCTGCGTTTATTGGATTGTGAAAGATGTTCTGATCGGGGCACTTAGGATGCGGTTTTACCCTTCTGAGTACCATTTCCTGGTGGTCATCAGTTTCGTCATCTACCGCTTCTGGTGCTTGGAATTGCCTTTCTAGTGAATCCGCCAGTGCTTCAGCTCGGTCTGTGGGGTCGTTCCTTCCCCATGTAGATGTAGATGTAGATGTTTCGTGTTTAGTTTACGAGTTTTAAGAAATTTCCAGAATTTTTCCTGGTCCCTTTCTGCTTCTCGTAACGTTTCCTCCCACGCCTCGCTACGGTGGTTTTCGGAGCTCTCTTTTTGATCCTCCCGGCCAATTGCTCTGATTTTCGTCGGTCGGCTGGGTCCCTGTAGTTTCTGGCGCGCGCGGGCTGCGGTTGGCGCCTTTGGTGGCAACGGCCGGGGCAAGCAGCGGTGTGTGGTGTGGTGCGGGGCGGGCAGGGGCAGGGGCAGGGGCAGGGGCAGGGGCAGGGGCAGTGGCAGTGGTGGTTGACGGATGGCCTGGGGGCCGAAAAACGGGCCGGCCGGCGGACGGCGGACGGATGTTGAGAGAGGCGGCGCGCACGCGTCTCGCGCGGACACAGGCGCCACAGCGTTGATTGGAAGGAGGTGCGGTGCGGGGATGGGCCCAGGAAAAAAGACGGTCGTGGCCCCTGTCTTGGGTGCGTGTCGACGTCAGCACCGTCGGTGTGGTGTGGTGTGGTGTGGTGTGGGCAGGGAGGGGGGGAAAAGCGGGCTGCGGGCTGCGGGCTGCGGGCTGCGGGCTGCGGAGGGAATGGTGGTGGGGAGTAGGCACACATGTGGGCGGGCGCAAAATCGGCCGGTGCCCGTAAACCGCGGCGGGATATTGGGTGGAAAAGAGGGAAATTGTAGAAAGGAAAACAAGCGGAGGGGGCGAATGTGGTGGGGTGGGGGGACGGGCGGGGGCGAGGCGACAGCTTGCTTTTTCTTTTTCATTTTATTCTGTTGTAGTGTTTTTGTTTTTTTGTTTTTTTTGCGTGTGTGTGGCCTTGGAGAGGCTGGTCTTGTCTGGCTTACGCTTTGGGTGCGTGTGTTGGTACTTTTTCGTTTTTTCTTGTTCTGCAGAGCAGGGGCGGGGCGGTGGGAACGGCTGGCTGGCTGGCTGTGCCCAGAGGAGGAGGAGACGCTGGCGGCGGGCCCGGCTCCTGGGGCTGCTGTTGCATGCGCTGTGCAAAGAAAGGAAGAGTGGGTTTGTTTGGCTGGTGAAGTGCATTATTTAAGTGTGGGCTTGCCGGCCTGGCTCCGATGCGCAGGTAGATAGATGCCGGCGGCGACCGCAGGCAGGCAGGCGCGTTGTGTGTACAGAGGGACGAGCCATGTGTTTTGCAAGCAGGACGTGGCGTGCCGAGTGGAGAGGAGGCGGCGGCTCGGCTCGGTTCGGCCCGGCCCGGTCCGGCGGTGCCGCGCTGTTGTCGCGGACGTGAGCGCCCCCTGGCGGGCGGGTGGTTGGCGGCGGCGTGGTGGACGCGTGTGGCAGTTGTGTGCACGGGTTGCTTGGGCGAGTGAGCAGTGGCTGGCGGTGTTGGCGCGTCGTCGGGGAGGTACGTGTTGCGGCCGCGTCTGCTGCGCGCTGCGTCGTTGTGTCGACTGTGTGTGGGCGTGGGCACGTGTGCTCTGCCGAGGGCGTCGTAAAAAAGTGGGTCGCGGTGTGCGTGCGTAGCCCGTGATGATGTATTGTGCGTCGCGTCGTTGTGTGCGAAACGGATGCCGAGAGGTGTGTGGTAAGTGCGAAGCGCGAATGTGCGGCGTTTGGCGGTTTCGGTGTGTTTTCTGTTTTTGCGGCGTGAGAGTGGGGCTGGCTGGCTGGCTGGCTGTTGTTGGTTGCCTTGTGTGTGTAGGTTGATGGCGCGACGCGGAGGGGACGCCGTTTGCTGCGTGCCTTGCCTCGCGTGTGTTGGCGCGCCGTGCATGTGTTTGGGTCGCGGGGGCGGTGTTTTTGTTTGTATTTGGATTTTCATTTTTTGGCGTGTTGTGTCGTGTATGGCAAGGGCGAGAGGAGTAGTGCGGTAGTGGTAGTGCAGTAGTGTCGTTGCGGCACGGGCGTCTGGTGGGGCTGTGCGTCGTGGCGGGGAAGGTGTGTAGGTTGCGGCGATGCGGCGAGCCCAGCCCGTCGTTTGACGGTGTGCCGGGTGAGTTGCGCTGCGAATCGAGTGTGGCGGGAAGGGGAGCTGCGTGGCGCCTGCGTCCGTTGGCAGCAGGGGCTGTGCTTTTGAGAGTTTGTTTGATTTCGGGACGACGACGACGACGACGACGACGACTGGTTGGTTGGTTGGTTGGGTGGGGTGGCGTGCGCGTTTGTCGTACTGGGCGAGTCGATTGCCTGCCGGCTGGCGAAAGGTGCGCCGCCGCCCGTCTCGCGCTCTGTGTTTTTTTTTTTTTTTTTTTCTCTCTGTGTGTGTCGGCTGCGTTTTGTTTGCGGTGCGCGCGAAAACGGTGGTGCCGAAAGTGTGCCGGCGTGGCGTTGCGACCGCGACGAGCCGCGGGCGCGCCATTTGGCTGGTGTTGCGTGAAGAGCGGCTGTGTACGGGTAGTGGCTGTAGCCGTACGTGTACGTGCATCCGGCCCGGCCGCCAGCCCAGCCCAGCCCAGCCCAGCCCAGCCCAGCCGAGTCGGGTGAGCGGAGGCCGACACGTGGTGGTGCTCTGTGCTCTCTCGGCTCGGGGGGGTTTGTGTGTGTGCGTGTCTCGTTCGCTCTCCGGAATCTGCTTGTTCTGCTGATCCCCGCCTGTCGGCGTCGTTTATTTTTACTTATTTATTTTTTACCTGTTGTTTGTTTTTCGACGTCGTCTTGCAGTTTTGTCCTTTGCGGCGTGCCGACGACCCGCCGCGCGACCTTATGAAACCCCAAAGCGTGGCGTGGCGTGGCCGAGCCGCAGCAGCTAAGGGGGTGCGGCCGCCTCGACGCCTTAACCTCTCCTAAACTTCTTTAAGCCCCTTAACGCAGCCACCTAAACTAACGTAACCTAACCTAACCTAAGCTCTTAGGCCAACCCCCAAGTCGCCTTAACCTAACGTACGTGACCGCAACCTTAGCTTAACGCCTACGTTAAGACGTGACGTCACGTCAACGCTTAACCTAACCCTGACGCCTTCTTAGCCTAACCTGACGTAACCTAAGGTAAGGTAACCGTTGAAAGAAAGAAACCACCTTTGTTTTGACGTTGAGGCGTGTAAGGTCGGCTGTGAGGGCAGATTCGGTGTGTCTGTAGTTGGGGCTGGCTGGTAATTTATTTTGTTTGTTTGTTTATCGTTGTTTTGTTTTCGCCTGTGGCGGGGGGGTTGGCGCTCCGTCGGCCGGTGCCATGTTGCGCAGGCGGCGATCGTAAAAAAGTAAAAAAAAAAAAGAAAAAAGAAAAGAAAAATGTGTTGGAAGGGCTGTGGGTGTTGGCGGGCGAGGCGAGAGGAGGAGGACGGCCCGCGGCCGTGGCCCGACGGCTGCGGGCCGATCGGGAAAACGGCGGAAGGCGATGGGGCGGCGGAGGTGCGTTTGTGCACGGCCGTCATCGCCGCACGACTCGGCTCGTGTGGCTGTGGCGCCGGCCGCGGTGGCCGGGCTGCCGCGGCGACGGTGCGGGAGTTTTGACGAAGGTTTGGCCATTGTGGCGGGTCGTCGGCTGGGGCTGTGGGGGCGGCATTTGGGCGGGGGCGGCGATTCTCGGCGGGCCGACCCAGGCTGTGGCGCGCGGTGGCTGCAGTTTGGCCGTGGTTTGCGGCGCCGCCGCGGCGACTGGTTGGCGACCGTGGTGTCGGTGTGTGTAGCCCCATCCTCGGTGGTTTGAATGGCGCGGGTGGTTGCGGCGCAGGTTGGGGGCTGCTCCGCGCAGGCTGTCGGACGTTGGGCGGTAGCAAGCGCGGGAGGCGCGGCGCGGCGGCGCGGCGGCGCGCCGAGTGGCGGCCGCTCTCTCGGCCGTCCGCGCCCGCCCGCGACACTGGCTGGGCCAGGCGCGTGCGCGGCTATTCTCTGCTGCGCGCCCCTCGCTGTTGTGCGTCGTCGAAGGAGAGAAGGAAGCGAAACCAAGGGGAAAAAAGAAAAGAGAACAAGCAAAAGATGGCAGACCAGGCGGCTACGAACGAGACTGCCGCGGCACCCGCCGCCACCGGCACTACGAAGAAGGCCAAGTCTGCGTCGTCTGCGAAGAAGCCGCGCGCCAAGCCTGCGCACCCGCGCACCTCTGAGATGGTGACGGCCGCCATCAAGAGTCTGAAGGAGCGCGGCGGGTCGTCGCTGCAGGCGATCAAGAAGTACATTGCCGCGCACTACAAGCTGGACGCGGAGAAGCTGGCGCCCTTTATCAAGAAGTACCTCAAGTCGGCCGTCGTGGCTGGCGAGCTGGTGCAGACGAAGGGGAAGGGCGCGTCGGGCTCTTTCAAGCTTGCCGGCGCCGGCGGCGGGGCGGCCGAGGGCGGCAAGGCTCGTGGTGGCGGCGGTGGTGCGAAGAAGAAGCGCGCCGCTCCGGCCAGCAAGGAGAAGAAGGGGGCCCGTGCGGCCGGCGCAAAGAAGGCTGGCGGCGTGAAGGCGGCGACCGGTCGGAAGGCGGGCGCCGCCAAGAAGGCGTCTGCGGCGTCGGCCGCTCCCGCGGGTGCGAAGAAGGCGGCTGCGGCCAAGCCGGCCAAGGCCAAGTCGCCGTCGAAGGCGAAGAAGGCCGCCAAGGTTCCGACGAAGAAGCCGAAGGCGCCGCGCCCGAAGAAGGCGACGGCGACGCCGTCTAAGGCGAAGGCTTCGCCCAAGAAGAAGAAGTAAAAAGGGCAGGGAAGGGTTGGCGGTTGACACCGTCGCCTGGTGGCCGGCGCGCAACCAGAGGCTGTCGCGCGGTCCCGGACAAAAACAAAAACGGCCCTTCTCAGGGCCATCAAAGCACGTCGGGAAGGTGTTGATTGTCGTGTCGTGTCGTGGTCGGTCGGTTGCCTTGTTGTCTGTCTGTCTTGCTTGCTGGCGTTTGTTTGTTTCATGTGTGGATGGTGGTTGGATTGTGGGGTCGTTGGCGGGCGTGGGCGGCGGCGCGCGGCTGGTGTTACACAAAGTGTATTTTACTTTTACCTATTTATTTTGCGCCGCGTTTGTTTGTTTGTTTGTTTGTCTTGGTGGTGGTTTTGGAATAGTCTTTTTTGTTTTGCTTTGCTTTGCTTTGCTTTCCGGGCGTCACGTTTTGTGCCGTGGCCTGTGTGGGTGGCGCTATTGACGCTTGCGACTTGGTTCGGCCGGTGCGGTGCTTTTTTTTTTTTTTTTGGAAACGGCGGCGCCGGGCCGGGCCGGGGGTGGGACGACTGGACTGGAGAGTGAGTGGGGAACTAGTCGTTGCGACCGACAAAGTTTTGCTCGCGACGGAGAGACGTTAGTGGCCCTGAAAAGGGCCGTTTTGTTTGTTTGGCGGTGTGCGGGTTTAGGCGCGCTCGCCGCGGATGCGGCGCGCGAGCTGGATGTCCTTGGGCATGATGGTGACTCGCTTGGCGTGGATTGCGCACAGGTTGGTGTCTTCGAAGAGGCCGACGAGGTAGGCCTCGCTGGCCTCTTGCAGGGCCATGACTGCGGAGCTCTGGAAGCGCAGGTCGGTCTTGAAGTCCTGGGCGATCTCGCGCACTAGGCGCTGGAATGGCAGCTTGCGGATGAGCAGCTCTGTGCTCTTCTGGTAGCGCCTGATTTCTCGCAGGGCGACGGTGCCCGGCCTGTAGCGGTGGGGCTTCTTGACGCCGCCGGTGGCGGGCGCGCTCTTCCTCGCCGCCTTGGTGGCGAGCTGTTTGCGCGGCGCCTTTCCGCCGGTGGACTTGCGGGCCGTTTGCTTTGTCCGGGCCATGGCTACTGCGGATGCGGATGCGGCGTGGAGGATATGCGTGCGCGACGGCGTCCGGTGCTGCCTTGACAACGGGCCCGCGCGCCCCGGGTGCTGCGCTTATATGCCCTCGGTGCGCGGTGGTGGGGGGAGGGGAGGGCGGGCCGCGGGGCCCCAGAGTCTATATAGGGGGGCGGCGCGCGCGCTGGGCGCCCCAGAGCGGCCTGAGCTGGCGAGGCGTGCGCATCGCTGCCGTTGCGCGCTAAGCTAACTCGGCCGTTGAGAGCTCGTGAAGAGGTTTCTGTGCTGTGGGAGCCGCGCAGAGCAAATTGTCGTGCGTTGTTTTGACAACGCGTGCAGATTGTCGTGTTCCGCGCCTCACAGCATGGGAAAGAAGGGTGCGCAGAGGAAACCTGCCGCTACGAAGGGTCCTTCGGTTGCGCAACTCACTAAGTCTGCCGACCATGCAAGGAACTCCCGAGAAGACGAGTCGCGGCCTGTCCCCCCTTTGTACATCAAGTGTAAAGGTGGGTGGACAGCGCTGTTCGACACCATGACGAACTGCGCACGGAACGAAGTGGTCTACGAGTCTGTCGATACAGACTCGCTGATCTGCGTTCGAGCCGCAAACGTGGCCGACCACAGGGCGATCAAGGTCGCAGTGGCCGACCACATCGTCGACGCGCCGCCGGCGCGTGAGAAGGCACCTTCCCCAGGAAGGATGAAGACGACCAAGGCACTCCTCAGGGGGCTACCTTGGTGCTGTGACGAGGCAGCGGTCCGGGAAGGGCTGCTGCGAGCCGGGTTTGGTGGTGTAACCGCAAGGCTGCACAACCGGACCAACAAGAAGAGGGCGCCGCTCTACGCCGTTACCGTGCATACGGTCGACGGCGGGAGCGACATCTTCGACTTGCGGAAGCTGCTGGGCTTCCCGGTGACGTCAGAGGCTCTCCCGACCGCCATGGACCCCCTGCCCCAGTGCTTCAGGTGCCAGGGCGAGGGCCATGTTGCGAAGTATTGCCGCAACGCGGTGCGGTGCGTCAAGTGCTCAGGGGAGCACGACAGCCGCGCCTGCGACCGCGGCAGCAACGTTCTGCCGACCTGTGTCCGGTGTGGCGGCCCGCACGTCGCCAGCTGGCGCGGCTGTGCTGCTTTTTCAAGCCGCAGCCGTGTCGGGGGCGGCGAGGCGGCCGCGGCCGCACCGACACAGCGGAGGATGCGAAGACGACGTCAGAAACGGCGTAGGGCGCAGAACAGCCCGGCGCAGCAGAGGGACGGCGCAGCAGCAGCTCCACCTGCCAGGAGCAGGGAAGACCGCTTGGAAACGGGCGGCCAGGACGCAGCCCGCGCTCCCGAGAAGATACGTGACCTCGAACTCGGCAACGCCGTGAAGGAGGCCACTGCAGCCCTCAGAGCCGTCATTGCGACAGAGAGGGCTGCCTTCGCAGCCGCCGTGGCTGCAGAGAAAGAAGAGGCCTTGAGGCAGCTGCGAGCAGTCTTCGCCCGAGGCCCCAGCGCAGTAGTACCTGCGAACACTCCTGCGACCTCGCAGAAGGACGTCCGCGCGCCTGAGCCAGCGGTTGCCCCAGCAGCACCGCAGGTGAGAGGTGCAGTGAAGAAAACCACCGCTCCAGCTGAACCGGTGGCAACGCCGACCGCGACGGGAGCCGGTCCCCCAAGGGATCGAGAAGCCAAAAGGGCAGCCTTTATCGCCCAGGCGCGAGCGAACGGCAAAACTTCCTCGGACGCTGAACTGACGCAGCTCTTCGAACAAACGGAGCTCTTTGAAGCTACATTGCGAAAGAGCTGCGGCGTGCAGTAGAGGAGGACGCTGAACGGCAGCCGATCGCTGTCGTTCTGCACCAGCCTGATGAAGCTGCACCAAGTCACCGACGACAAGGCGCAGCAGAGGGCCCAACAGCAACGCATGCGTTGCCGCGCCGAACTCATATGTTACAGGGAGGAAGCCACTGCAGCCGGCCCAGGGGACTACAAGCGAGCCCAGCCGCAGCACTCGGACTGACCCAGCTAACGGACACGCAGCACATAGGTAACGATGCATGATACCTCACGCTAACCGACCTCACCTTGCATGCTCTATCGCAGCTAGCAAGCCGCTACTGCCCTTACTACCCGTCCTACTGTCGCAGAGGTTTTTTTTTCCCTTGGCTCTGGCCTTGGCACTTTTTTTCCCTCTGCCCTTACAACCGCTACCCTTCAATCGCTTTCGACCACTTCTATCTCCTGATGGACCATGTAAATGAGTAATCTTACCCAGACGCATGGACAACATCACAGCCTGCATCCTGTGACGCCTGATTCAAAACTAACATGCTTACGGAGGTGACAGTAGAACTTTTGGTTTGGTCACCACGTTGATGCGGGCGTGGAGGGGCCCCATCCGCGCGCTGGGCGCCACAACCGTAGCCGACTCGCTAGCGCCGGGTGAGGAGCTTGCCTTGCTTTCTGTTTTTTATATTATTGTGGTTGAGACGCTTGAAGAAGAAGAAGAATGACAGGCCGCGGCAAGGGAGGAAAGGGGCTCGGCAAGGGTGGCGCCAAGCGGCACCGCAAGGTGTTGCGCGACAACATCCAGGGCATCACGAAGCCCGCGATCCGCCGCCTGGCGCGCAGGGGCGGCGTGAAGCGCATCTCTGGTCTGATCTACGAGGAGACGCGCGGAGTGCTGAAGGTGTTCCTGGAGAACGTGATCCGCGACGCGGTGACGTACACTGAGCGCGCCAAGCGCAAGACTGTGACGGCCATGGACGTGGTGTACGCCCTGAAGAGGCAGGGGCGCACCCTGTACGGTTTCGGCGGTTAGGCGGTGTGAGACCGAAGGAAGGAAGGAAAGAGAGATTGAAAAACGGCCCTTTTCAGGGCCACCACAGTGTTCGGAAGTTGAAAAGTGCGAAAGAGTCTGTGTTGCTGGTTTTTCTTTTCCTTTTTTAGTCTACTTGGCCTTTTAGTTTTGTTTGGAGTTTTTTTGACGTGGTGTGCGGTGCGGTTGGGAGGGAAGGAAGCGTGCCCTTGCGTTGTGTGAGCTCCCTCCTTCCTTCCTTCCTTCCTTCCTTCCTTCCTTCCCCTCCCTCTTTGCTTGTATGCTTCTTGTCGGTGGATGGGCTGTGTGTTGCGGCGCGGCTGAGTGCCGAGGGGTTATTTTTGAGGTGTGTTGTTGTGCGCCACGTGTGCTGGTTAATGGTCGCGAGACTGTGCGTGCGTGGAGTGGAGTGGAGGAGGTGGCCAAGTACGTGTGTACAAGATGGCGGCGCCTGTGTGTGTAAGAAGGAAAAAAAACCGTACACACAGAGAGAGAGAGAGAGAGAGAGAGAGAGAAGTGGTGCGACGAACGACTGGAATTCTGCTTTGGACGTAGGTTTGTGTGGTGGCCCTGAAAAGGGCCGATTGTGTTTTGTTTTTGAGCCGAGGCGGCAAATGGCGCGCTGCGTGCCAAGGGAGCACGCGGCGGTTGCCGATTGCGCTGTCTCTCTTTTAGGCCTTCTTCTCGGTCTTCTTTGGCAGCAGGACGGCCTGGATGTTGGGCAGGACACCTCCCTGTGCGATGGTGACGCCCGACAAGAGCTTGTTGAGCTCCTCGTCGTTGCGTATGGCGAGCTGCAGGTGGCGCGGGATGATGCGCGTCTTCTTGTTGTCGCGGGCCGCGTTTCCGGCCAGCTCGAGCACCTCAGCCGCGAGGTACTCCATGACGGCGGCGAGGTAGACGGGCGCCCCGGCGCCGACGCGCTCGGCGTAGTTTCCCTTGCGCAGGAGGCGGTGGATTCTGCCGACCGGGAACTGGAGCCCAGCCCTGCTTGAGCGGGACTTTGACTTGCCCTTGACTTTGCCTCCCTTTCCGCGTCCGGACATGGCGATGGGCTAGTTTCGAAAGAAGCGAGAAAGAAAAGCACAACGCCCCAAACGGTGCGAGCCGCAGCGAGTCGAGCAGCGGAGTGCGTGCCGGCGCCGGCCCGTTTCGCATATTTTGACATGCTCGGACTTTGAGCAGTCTTGTGGTGGAGGTTTGTTGTCCTTTGACATTTGCTCCAAACAAGTATGTTCTTCGTTTTTGCATTTGTCATGCACCTTACTTTTTGATTTTGGCCTAACTTTTAATGCGAATTTTAATAAACCACTGTTGTCTGTTGGTGTTTGATTGTTAATCGTTTTTTAGTGTAGGATGCATTTTGGCCTCCTGTATTTGAGATTATCGGTGGGATAATTCCCGAGGTTATTTATCAGGTCGTTTTCAGAGTGACTCGCGGTTTGGTAGAATGCTACCGCGAGTTCTCTGAATCTTTCATTTAGTGCTTTCACTTCCGTTGCTTCATGGGTGTCTGCAGTGGGGAAGCGCGTCCTGACATGAATTGCCCGTCTGAGTGCTCTATTTTGTACTCTCTGCAGCCTCAGCAGGTGAGATTTGGCTGCATAGCCCCAGACTGGGCAGGCATACTCAATGATAGGGCGGACAAGCGTGCAGTACAGCCTTACTCCTGTAGTTGCCGCCAAGCTGCTTTCAATGTTGAGGAGGGGGTAAATGTTGTTGAGTCTGGCGCTGGCCTTCCTCCTAATGTCTTCGATGTGTGTGCGCCAAGTCAGTCTTTTGTCAAGGGTGACACCCAGGTATTTGGCCGTGGCCCTCCATGGGATGTCACGTCTGTGCAGTCTTAGTGGTCTGTTGTCACGTAGGCGGTGGGCAGGGTTTCGTTTGCCTTTTCTTTGGGTGAGCATCAATGCTTGTGTTTTCTCCCCGTTTATTGTTATTCGCCATTTCCTGGCCCAAGCTTCTGTCTGATGTAGTATGTTTTGGAGTCTCGCTGTAACCACCCTCCTATTTGTACTGACGGCGAAGAATGCCGTGTCGTCGGCGTATTGGGCTGTATGGGTCTGTGGGGCAGACGGTGTGTCGGCCGTGTATAGGTTATACAGTACTGGGCCTAGCACCGAGCCCTGTGGTACTCCGGCCCTGACGGTGCGTTTCGAGGACCTCGCAGTGTCCACTTTGACACAAAATGTGCGGTTGGCTAGGTAGCTCTTCAGGAGCTTAACGACATGGCCAGGGAAACCTAATGTGTACAATTTGTACAGTAGTCCGGTGTGCCACACACTGTCGAACGCCTTGGCTACGTCTAGCAGCACTAGACCACAGTAGCCTTTCCGGTTAAAGGCTTCTGTGGCGGCTTCGACCACTCGCATGAGTTGTTGGGGTGCTGAGTGTTGGTTGCGAAATCCGAACTGGAATTTGGGGAGCATGTTCTCTCTTTTTATGTGCCTGTCAATGTGCACTAAGAGGAGGCGCTCATACAGCTTACTCAGCGTTGGGAGTAAGCTTATGGGGCGATGGTGCTGGGGAAAGATGGGGTCTTTTCCAGGCTTAGCGATCGCGACCACTTCCGCGTGTTTCCACTGTTTCGGGAATTTTTGTGATCGCGTGATTTCATTGAACGTTTCTGTCAGTTTTTCTATCGCTAGCTGGGGCAGGTGCTTAAGCAGTTCATTGGTGAGGAGATCGTGACCTGGGGCTTTCTTGTTGGGCAGTGATTTGATGGCTACCGCTACCTCCTCCGTTGAGAAGGTAGGTGGAACTTCATCGACGTCATCGTCTGCTGCCAGAAATGCGGTTAGTTGTCTGCGGACCATTCTTTCATGTTCGTGGTCCTGCGCCTCTGCTGGTGTGAATTGCTTCTCGAAGACGTCGGCGAGTGCGTTGGCTTTGTCTTGAGCGCTGAACACTAGTCCTCTCTCGCCGTGCAGAGGCGGCATCCTTGCGCGTCTTTTGGTGAACTGCTTAGTTGCTTGCCAAAGGCTGTTGTCCTGCACTTTGAGAGATGTAAGGCGGTTTGACCATTGCTGGTTTCTGTGCTCAGTGAGCGCGACCTTAAGTTCTCTCTGTAATCTATTGAGCAGCCTCCTGGTGTCCGGGTTTCGCGTAAGTTTCCATTCCTTCGCGGTCCTGTTTTTGTGCCTAATCTGGGCAAGCAGCTGGGGTGGCAGTCGCTGTGTGGGGGGTGGAAGGGTTGTGGGTTCTGGTGTTGCGCCCTGAGCTGCTTGGAGGACCGTGTCGGTGAAACTACTCAGCGTTTGTTCGGTGTCCTCTGTCGGGAGCGGGGTGTTGGTGAATTCTTCCATTACATGTGTTTGAAATTTTTCCCAATCGATGCGTTTGTACGAGGTTGGGCGCTGGATTGGCGGTAGCCAGCCGCCCACGTCAATCTCGAATGTAACAGGATTGTGATCAGACGACATTCTATTTAGTGAAATCGCCGTCACGAATCCTGCGAGACCTTTGGTGATTGCTACGTCGATTACGTCCGGGTTATTCCCATTTCTGGGAAAGTGTGTGGGCTCCTCTGGGGCCCATACGTGCATGTGGTGGATGCGCGCGATGCTTTTTAATTGTCGGCCAGCTTGGTTCGTCCTCCTGGAGTTCCAGTCAGAGTGCTTGGAGTTAAGATCTCCTCCAAGTATCAGCTTGCCTCCAATTTGTCCTAATTTGACGATGTCGTCTTTAACTAACCTGTGGGTGTTGGGTTGTCGATATGCTGACACCACAGTTACCGGACCTGTGGATGTCTGTACCTCTAGTGCTACTGTTTCCAACTGTGTCATTTCTGGCGTATGAATCTGGTGGTGCGGAATCCCCCTTTTTATGTATATTGCTACCCCGCCCCCTGCAGTTGGTCGGTCTCGTCTGTAGCAGAGGTAGTTTGGTGCAGAAACTCTGATTCCCGGTTTCAGGTTGGTCTCCTGCACCATGCATATGTCTATTTCTTCTTCCGCCAGGAATTGTCTGAATTCTAGACCCTGGGGGAAGAGGCTCATGGCATTAAACGTGCATAGTTTAAAACCCTGAATTGCTGGCCTAGCCATGATGAGGTGTTGTGACACTTGTTGTCGCAGTGGGCTGCGAGGGCCTAACTGCCGATGAAATTTCGGCGGATAATTTATCGAAGTTTTTTGTCATGGTCTGCATCAGCTTGTCCATGAGCTTGATTACTTCCGTCAGGGCTTGGGAGAAGTGGTGTATTGGTGTGTCTTGTGAGTTGCTTGTTTGTGTTGTTGTTGCTGGCTTTGTTGTTTCTACTTTGGGGGTCTGTGCGGGGGATACTGCTCTTGCATAGGATCTTGTAGCGTCCTGTGTTCGTGTGCTTGTGCCGGGTGTTTGCGTGTTTGTGTTGTCGTCTTTCTCTTTGTTTCGTGTTTTTGTTTTGGTGTCTTCTGTTTGCGTGTTTTGAGTGGTGTTGGATGGTTTTTTGGTGTTGTTACGTGTTTGTGCTTGTTTTACGTTTTTTGTGTTTGTGATCTGCCCAGTTTGTCGGGCCTTGGCTCTTTTGTGTGCTGGACAGCCTTGGTAGCTGGCCGTGTGGGCGCCGCTGCAGTTAGCGCATTTTGGCTTGTCCTGGGGTGGCATTTTGCACTCCCTGGACGCGTGGCCTCCAGCGCATCGCACGCAGCGTGGCGGCATGTCGCAGTAATAATTTACGTGGCCGATCACTTGACAGTTAAAGCACTGTGGTGCTCTAGCTCTTTGTTTCAGTGGTTCGGTCGTTATTTCAAGGCCCATTAGTCGGGTTTCCTGGAACAACTTCCGATGCTGTGGTGTGTCGATTAACGTTGCACAATACAGTGGGTCTCTGTTGTTCGAGCCCTGTTTGCGCACCGACCTTACGTCGTATCCTTTCGCCGTTATGGCGTCCTTGATGTCGGCGGGGTCGGTGCGTGTGGGGAAGCCTCTTAAGACGACTTTCAAAGTCTTTTGTGCGCCTGTGGGGTACGTGTAGTGCGGTATATGGTGTTGTTTTAATGTGTTTTTTGTTGTGTTGTAGTCCCGGCGGGGTGGGGGTCCTTTATGGGCTCGGGTGCGGCGGCCGGTTGCGCGCGCGCCCCATTGGTCGGCGGCCGCAGCAGGGCGAGCTGGTAAAGGTGCGGCGGCGGCGTGCGGCGGGTGCCACTGTGTGGGGAGACGCTGACTGGAGCGGAGCGCTTGACTGACTGACTGCGCGTGCCTGCCTGCCTGTTTGTTCGTGATGCCGCCCAAGACTAGCGGGAAAGCCGCCAAGAAGGCTGGCAAGGCGCAGAAGAACATTTCGAAGGGCGACAAGAAGAAGAAGCGCAAGAGGAAGGAGAGCTATGCCATCTACATCTACAAGGTGCTGAAGCAGGTGCACCCTGACACGGGCATCTCTTCGAAGGCGATGAGCATCATGAACAGCTTCGTGAACGACATTTTCGAGCGCATTGCGGCCGAGGCTTCTCGCCTGGCGCACTACAACAAGCGCTCGACCATCACGTCCCGCGAGATCCAGACCGCTGTGCGGCTCTTGCTGCCTGGCGAGCTGGCCAAGCACGCGGTGAGCGAGGGCACGAAGGCGGTGACCAAGTACACGAGCTCCAAGTAAGGAGGTGGCTCTTGGAAATGGGAGGCTCGTCCGCGGCGCGGCGAAGGAAAGAGAAAAAAAAAAACGGCCCTTTTCAGGGCCACCAAAATGCCTTTGCGGGAAGGGCGGAATTGTTGTTGTTGTGAGCGGGTGGACGGGCGGCACAGCTGTAGCTGTAGCTTGTGGTGTGGTGCGGCGCCGGCGCCTTTGGTTTTGGTGTGACGTTGGGGATACGCACTTTAGCCACAGCCGGGTCGTGGGCGTGGGTGTTTCGAGACGTGTTGGTGTTAGGGGGGCGGATCGCTGGAGTTGGCTTGTTTGATATATATTTTTGTTTTTGTCCCCTTTGTATGGTATGGCCGGAGGTGTGGAACGGAAAGCAAACCGCGACTGTCGGATGTCACACCGTTGGTGGCGAGGGTGAGAAACACGTTGCCGCCTACAGCTGCTTCTACGCCGAGCGGGTGCGTTAAGTTAGTTGGTTGGTTGGGCGACGTAAAAGTGGAGCGTGGAGGTGTGTGTGAACGTGAGGTGACACGCATTGTATTGCATTGTATTTGTACGCGCGAGGTGAGTTAGGAGACCACGCGCCACGACGTACGGTGCCCTCTTTCGACCTGACGTCTGACGTCTGGTTTTTGTTTGTGGAGGCGGTGTCGTCATTCTGGATGTACGTGTATTTTCCGCTCAGTTGAGTGAGGTGACGCGAGACGACGGCGTCGGTGGTGTTTTTGTTTTGTTGTTGGCGCCCCGGGGATGAAGAGGGGCACCCGACGGTAACGAGAGGTTGCACTTTGTGATCGGTCGAATGTCCGGGGAGCGAGGAATAGGGTGGGGGGTTGAAAAGAAACGCCAGTGTAGGGCAACGGGACGGTGAACGTTCCCGTGGTGTCGGAGGTGTGCAGTGGGGGGGAGGAAAAAAAAAAAAAAAAAAAAGCGCGTAACGGCGCGGCTGCCGTGGTGGAAACGTTCTCTCCAACTGTGGTGGTGTCCCCTGTGTGTTTTGTTGTTCTCTATATCGTGTGTCCCCTCGCACAAGACGCTCTCTGGGCGGGTTTGATTCATTCATTTTTGCATTGTCACGTAGCGTAGAATGGTGGAATGCGCAAGAGTTGAGTGAGACTGGCGACGGTATATGGTCTGAGCAGCGTCAGCTGCACTGCACACTCCCCGGAAAAGAATCTTGGATGCCGTGCTAACTGAAATTTGGTGGACGGGGTTCTCAAGGCCTGTTTTCCTATTTTGTTGTCTGTCTGTAGTTAAGATGGTGAAATGACGTCGAAGAAGCAGTATTGTGCTCACAGAAACGGAAACAAACTGTTATGGAAATGCCCTAGTTTGATGAAAGGAAATGTGTGTTGAATATACAGGATGGTAAAGACCAAGTGCGTTGAAAGAAACGTTGTGAAGGAACGAACGTTCCCTGAATTGGTTTCTTTTTGTTCCCGAGTTGTGTACAATGGACGACGGTTGTGCCATATCGCAGCATTGCATCATCCCCAGGTTTTATTTCAATTGAGCGATAAAAAAAGGAAAAAGAGAAGAACAAGAACACTATCGAAATGGTCTATGGTGTGTGACCCACAATTGTTGTCTTTAAATCACTTACCCAACCATGTCGTAAAAATATTTATTTATTTTTTTTTTTTTTTTTACAGTGGCTGCCCAATGACCTAGATGTAACAGAGAGAGAGAGAAACACATGGCGTGTCAGATGTTTGTTTTCTTTTCCCCCCCGTCAAGTGGCAAATGCGAACACCGTCAGCTGTAATTGACGATCGACACTAGTATGGCGCGAAAAGGGGGTGCGACCTGTGCAGTTGTGGGTGAAACTTTGGGTGATGGGCTGTCATGCGGCATCGCGTGCGTTCATTACCCCTCGGCGGCGGCGGCGGCGCCGCAGCTCCGTCCAGCTCGCGCTCTCGGAAACAACCCTCTCGTAATGCCGCGTCTCCTCCGTCACTGCAATTTTCAAAGGGAAACCTGTGTGGCCGGTGGGGGTGTGTCAACCGTTGGGCTCAAGCTCCGCCGACAAAAAGTGTTGAGTGTATCCAGTGTGAGAGAGGTTGACGCTTTTCGTGGTGTGTGTGTGGCAATGTTTTGAAAAGTTTGCAACGTACGTTAAGAAGTGTTGACGCTGAAACTTGCGGGCTGTGTGGCCCTGGTGGTTGGCTGGCTGGAGACGCGGGCGTGTCCAGTCGGTCGGTTGTTGTGGCTGAAAGGTACGTATACGGTTCCGCCGTCCCGTCGGAACTGCGTCTGTCTGGAAGGTATGACGTGACGTGCAGTTTTTATTAGGTCAGCCTTGTTGTGTATTGTTCCATTTGTTGCTCACTCGTCACCCGTATTTGGTGTGGCGATGTATGTGGACGTACTGCTGGATCAGTGTCAGGGTTTCCGTGGGAGGTGTTGGTTGGGTTGGATTTGCCTGACACGGCTGAGTCCGCAATTGGCCTGCCGTTCGTTGATGTGATATGTGGGTTCTGAGGAAGAATGTGTACGAGATAGTTGCCCTGCCCTGCCCTGCCCTTTCTTTCGCGTTCGTGTGTGCCCCCCTTGTTGTGTAGTGTGGGTTGAACATGGTTCTTTACCGAGTGGGGGGGGGGGGGGGGGAATGGGATGGACGGATCCGTTGCTGTTGCTGTCACCGTCAAGACAACGCACGCACCCCTGTCCTACGAGAAGGTGTGTCAACCGGGGTTTCGGCAGTCGTGTGTGTAGGGGACGGGGAGAAGCAAAGTGGAGAGTGCGGCACGGGCAGAGAGTGGAATTGGGGCGCGTTGATGTTGGGAAACATCCCCCAAGGGTTGCGGGATGATGTGGCGGTGAGAGCGGGGGGCGGGGGAGAAAAGAAAAGCGAAAAAGAACTAAGGAAGAGGAGGAGGCGTGCGTGTGCGCAGTGGCGGGGCCCCAAAGACCTGTCGTGTGGTGTCGGCCGAACGCGAACGCGTGTGCGGGGCAGCGTCGGCACGGAGAGAGAGAGAGAGAGAGAGAGAGAGAGAGAGAGAGCGAGCTGGTCTGATGGGTATTTTTTTACCCCCTGTACTCGAAGGACCGGATCTGTCCTTGATCCCTGCCTTCTGTCTGATTATGTTGGGTAACAAAATGATGGGATGATAGGGTCTCTTGGGTGTGTGTAGATGTTTGTTGTTTGAGTGAGTGTTATGGTGTTTGTATTTTATTTTTGTTTATCATGGTATGTTGTAGTTTGTGGTGTTTTGTCGTGATGGGAAATGTCGTTCTTGGGTCGGGTGGATTTTGTCCCAGATTTCTGATGAGTGGGTGGTTCGAATCCGTGGTTTGGTGGGAAAAAAAAAAAAAAAAAAAAAAAAAAACTTTATGGATTTTTCTTTGGATGATTTCCGGGATTTTGAGTATGTTATGGTTTGTGTATATGTCTCGGTTTGTCTGGTACCGGCCGGCATCAGCAGCAATTCTGAAGTATTTGTTGTGCACCCTTTTTTTTTACTCTTGTTATGTTGGTGTCTGCGGCCATTGACCAGATTTTCAGAGCCGTAAGTGATGGCTGGTTCCTATGACGGTTTTGAAGATTTTCTTTTTGGCGCGCATATTTATTCTGTTTCCTTTGATGATTGGGTACAGTCTGAATATTGCTGCTGCAGCCTTGTTACAAACGTGTGTAACATGGTCTCTAAATGTCAACCTCTTGTCCAGCTTGATGCCTAGATACTTTATTGTGCCTGACCATGGAAGATTGTTATTTCTGAGGCGTATATGCAGGTTAGGAGGTATTCTTTTTGAATGTGAATCGTATTGTATTGCTTGGGTTTTCTCCGCGTTTATTGTTTTTTTTGGTTAGCCCATTTCTGGATGGATTGTAGGTGTTGCTCTATTTTTGTGACTCTATATTGCAGGTTAGAACTGCTGCGGTAGACTGCAGTGTCGTCTGCAAATAGTGACAAGTGTCCTCCCAGCTGTTTGTTTGTGTATATTGAGTAGAGAATGGGCCCCAGCACTGAGCCTTGCGGGACTCCAGCCTCTATGGATCTAGTGTTACTTGCCGCTCCTGGTACATGGACATAGAATGCTCTGTTGCGGAGAAAAGAAGCAATAATGTGGATGGGGCAGTTGTACTGGTGGAGCTTGTAGATAAGGCGTTATCCGAATGCTTTTCCAATGTCAAGCAGGACTGCTCCAGTACTGTGTCTAATGTTTCTGGCCTGACATATGTGCTCGACTAGTCTGGTCACCTGGTGGGTGGTGCTGTGTTCTTCGCGGAATCGGAATTGTTGTGGGATGATTATGTTGTTATCCTTTAAGAATTGAATTTCTTCAGTTCAGTTTGAATGAGCTTTCCGAGGACCTTTCCAAGGAAGTTGGCCTATAGTTTTGCGGAAATAATAAGTCCTTGTTTGGCTTTGGTAATGTGATGACTCGGGCCTGTTTCCAAGTAGTTTAGTCTGAAGCAAGCATTATATATTGATGTTAGATAGATAATTGATAGTTGCTGGAGGTAGGTGATGTAGTAGTTGCGGTTTGATGGAATCTGGGCCTGATGCCTTCTTAGGATGTGTGTATGTTTGTGATGTGATAAGATACGGGGTTTCTGCGTTTATTGGATTGTGAAAGATGTTCTGATCGGGGCACTTAGGATGCGGTTTTACCCTTCTGAGTACCATTTCCTGGTGGTCATCAGTTTCGTCATCTACCGCTTCTGGTGCTTGGAATTGCCTTTCTAGTGAATCCGCCAGTGCTTCAGCTCGGTCTGTGGGGTCGTTCCTTCCCCATGTAGATGTAGATGTAGATGTTTCGTGTTTAGTTTACGAGTTTTAAGAAATTTCCAGAATTTTTCCTGGTCCCTTTCTGCTTCTCGTAACGTTTCCTCCCACGCCTCGCTACGGTGGTTTTCGGAGCTCTCTTTTTGATCCTCCCGGCCAATTGCTCTGATTTTCGTCGGTCGGCTGGGTCCCTGTAGTTTCTGGCGCGCGCGGGCTGCGGTTGGCGCCTTTGGTGGCAACGGCCGGGGCAAGCAGCGGTGTGTGGTGTGGTGCGGGGCGGGCAGGGGCAGGGGCAGGGGCAGGGGCAGGGGCAGGGGCAGTGGCAGTGGTGGTTGACGGATGGCCTGGGGGCCGAAAAACGGGCCGGCCGGCGGACGGCGGACGGATGTTGAGAGAGGCGGCGCGCACGCGTCTCGCGCGGACACAGGCGCCACAGCGTTGATTGGAAGGAGGTGCGGTGCGGGGATGGGCCCAGGAAAAAAGACGGTCGTGGCCCCTGTCTTGGGTGCGTGTCGACGTCAGCACCGTCGGTGTGGTGTGGTGTGGTGTGGTGTGGGCAGGGAGGGGGGGAAAAGCGGGCTGCGGGCTGCGGGCTGCGGGCTGCGGAGGGAATGGTGGTGGGGAGTAGGCACACATGTGGGCGGGCGCAAAATCGGCCGGTGCCCGTAAACCGCGGCGGGATATTGGGTGGAAAAGAGGGAAATTGTAGAAAGGAAAACAAGCGGAGGGGGCGAATGTGGTGGGGTGGGGGGACGGGCGGGGGCGAGGCGACAGCTTGCTTTTTCTTTTTCATTTTATTCTGTTGTAGTGTTTTTGTTTTTTTGTTTTTTTTGCGTGTGTGTGGCCTTGGAGAGGCTGGTCTTGTCTGGCTTACGCTTTGGGTGCGTGTGTTGGTACTTTTTCGTTTTTTCTTGTTCTGCAGAGCAGGGGCGGGGCGGTGGGAACGGCTGGCTGGCTGGCTGTGCCCAGAGGAGGAGGAGACGCTGGCGGCGGGCCCGGCTCCTGGGGCTGCTGTTGCATGCGCTGTGCAAAGAAAGGAAGAGTGGGTTTGTTTGGCTGGTGAAGTGCATTATTTAAGTGTGGGCTTGCCGGCCTGGCTCCGATGCGCAGGTAGATAGATGCCGGCGGCGACCGCAGGCAGGCAGGCGCGTTGTGTGTACAGAGGGACGAGCCATGTGTTTTGCAAGCAGGACGTGGCGTGCCGAGTGGAGAGGAGGCGGCGGCTCGGCTCGGTTCGGCCCGGCCCGGTCCGGCGGTGCCGCGCTGTTGTCGCGGACGTGAGCGCCCCCTGGCGGGCGGGTGGTTGGCGGCGGCGTGGTGGACGCGTGTGGCAGTTGTGTGCACGGGTTGCTTGGGCGAGTGAGCAGTGGCTGGCGGTGTTGGCGCGTCGTCGGGGAGGTACGTGTTGCGGCCGCGTCTGCTGCGCGCTGCGTCGTTGTGTCGACTGTGTGTGGGCGTGGGCACGTGTGCTCTGCCGAGGGCGTCGTAAAAAAGTGGGTCGCGGTGTGCGTGCGTAGCCCGTGATGATGTATTGTGCGTCGCGTCGTTGTGTGCGAAACGGATGCCGAGAGGTGTGTGGTAAGTGCGAAGCGCGAATGTGCGGCGTTTGGCGGTTTCGGTGTGTTTTCTGTTTTTGCGGCGTGAGAGTGGGGCTGGCTGGCTGGCTGGCTGTTGTTGGTTGCCTTGTGTGTGTAGGTTGATGGCGCGACGCGGAGGGGACGCCGTTTGCTGCGTGCCTTGCCTCGCGTGTGTTGGCGCGCCGTGCATGTGTTTGGGTCGCGGGGGCGGTGTTTTTGTTTGTATTTGGATTTTCATTTTTTGGCGTGTTGTGTCGTGTATGGCAAGGGCGAGAGGAGTAGTGCGGTAGTGGTAGTGCAGTAGTGTCGTTGCGGCACGGGCGTCTGGTGGGGCTGTGCGTCGTGGCGGGGAAGGTGTGTAGGTTGCGGCGATGCGGCGAGCCCAGCCCGTCGTTTGACGGTGTGCCGGGTGAGTTGCGCTGCGAATCGAGTGTGGCGGGAAGGGGAGCTGCGTGGCGCCTGCGTCCGTTGGCAGCAGGGGCTGTGCTTTTGAGAGTTTGTTTGATTTCGGGACGACGACGACGACGACGACGACGACTGGTTGGTTGGTTGGTTGGGTGGGGTGGCGTGCGCGTTTGTCGTACTGGGCGAGTCGATTGCCTGCCGGCTGGCGAAAGGTGCGCCGCCGCCCGTCTCGCGCTCTGTGTTTTTTTTTTTTTTTTTTTTCTCTCTGTGTGTGTCGGCTGCGTTTTGTTTGCGGTGCGCGCGAAAACGGTGGTGCCGAAAGTGTGCCGGCGTGGCGTTGCGACCGCGACGAGCCGCGGGCGCGCCATTTGGCTGGTGTTGCGTGAAGAGCGGCTGTGTACGGGTAGTGGCTGTAGCCGTACGTGTACGTGCATCCGGCCCGGCCGCCAGCCCAGCCCAGCCCAGCCCAGCCCAGCCCAGCCGAGTCGGGTGAGCGGAGGCCGACACGTGGTGGTGCTCTGTGCTCTCTCGGCTCGGGGGGGTTTGTGTGTGTGCGTGTCTCGTTCGCTCTCCGGAATCTGCTTGTTCTGCTGATCCCCGCCTGTCGGCGTCGTTTATTTTTACTTATTTATTTTTTACCTGTTGTTTGTTTTTCGACGTCGTCTTGCAGTTTTGTCCTTTGCGGCGTGCCGACGACCCGCCGCGCGACCTTATGAAACCCCAAAGCGTGGCGTGGCGTGGCCGAGCCGCAGCAGCTAAGGGGGTGCGGCCGCCTCGACGCCTTAACCTCTCCTAAACTTCTTTAAGCCCCTTAACGCAGCCACCTAAACTAACGTAACCTAACCTAACCTAAGCTCTTAGGCCAACCCCCAAGTCGCCTTAACCTAACGTACGTGACCGCAACCTTAGCTTAACGCCTACGTTAAGACGTGACGTCACGTCAACGCTTAACCTAACCCTGACGCCTTCTTAGCCTAACCTGACGTAACCTAAGGTAAGGTAACCGTTGAAAGAAAGAAACCACCTTTGTTTTGACGTTGAGGCGTGTAAGGTCGGCTGTGAGGGCAGATTCGGTGTGTCTGTAGTTGGGGCTGGCTGGTAATTTATTTTGTTTGTTTGTTTATCGTTGTTTTGTTTTCGCCTGTGGCGGGGGGGTTGGCGCTCCGTCGGCCGGTGCCATGTTGCGCAGGCGGCGATCGTAAAAAAGTAAAAAAAAAAAAGAAAAAAGAAAAGAAAAATGTGTTGGAAGGGCTGTGGGTGTTGGCGGGCGAGGCGAGAGGAGGAGGACGGCCCGCGGCCGTGGCCCGACGGCTGCGGGCCGATCGGGAAAACGGCGGAAGGCGATGGGGCGGCGGAGGTGCGTTTGTGCACGGCCGTCATCGCCGCACGACTCGGCTCGTGTGGCTGTGGCGCCGGCCGCGGTGGCCGGGCTGCCGCGGCGACGGTGCGGGAGTTTTGACGAAGGTTTGGCCATTGTGGCGGGTCGTCGGCTGGGGCTGTGGGGGCGGCATTTGGGCGGGGGCGGCGATTCTCGGCGGGCCGACCCAGGCTGTGGCGCGCGGTGGCTGCAGTTTGGCCGTGGTTTGCGGCGCCGCCGCGGCGACTGGTTGGCGACCGTGGTGTCGGTGTGTGTAGCCCCATCCTCGGTGGTTTGAATGGCGCGGGTGGTTGCGGCGCAGGTTGGGGGCTGCTCCGCGCAGGCTGTCGGACGTTGGGCGGTAGCAAGCGCGGGAGGCGCGGCGCGGCGGCGCGGCGGCGCGCCGAGTGGCGGCCGCTCTCTCGGCCGTCCGCGCCCGCCCGCGACACTGGCTGGGCCAGGCGCGTGCGCGGCTATTCTCTGCTGCGCGCCCCTCGCTGTTGTGCGTCGTCGAAGGAGAGAAGGAAGCGAAACCAAGGGGAAAAAAGAAAAGAGAACAAGCAAAAGATGGCAGACCAGGCGGCTACGAACGAGACTGCCGCGGCACCCGCCGCCACCGGCACTACGAAGAAGGCCAAGTCTGCGTCGTCTGCGAAGAAGCCGCGCGCCAAGCCTGCGCACCCGCGCACCTCTGAGATGGTGACGGCCGCCATCAAGAGTCTGAAGGAGCGCGGCGGGTCGTCGCTGCAGGCGATCAAGAAGTACATTGCCGCGCACTACAAGCTGGACGCGGAGAAGCTGGCGCCCTTTATCAAGAAGTACCTCAAGTCGGCCGTCGTGGCTGGCGAGCTGGTGCAGACGAAGGGGAAGGGCGCGTCGGGCTCTTTCAAGCTTGCCGGCGCCGGCGGCGGGGCGGCCGAGGGCGGCAAGGCTCGTGGTGGCGGCGGTGGTGCGAAGAAGAAGCGCGCCGCTCCGGCCAGCAAGGAGAAGAAGGGGGCCCGTGCGGCCGGCGCAAAGAAGGCTGGCGGCGTGAAGGCGGCGACCGGTCGGAAGGCGGGCGCCGCCAAGAAGGCGTCTGCGGCGTCGGCCGCTCCCGCGGGTGCGAAGAAGGCGGCTGCGGCCAAGCCGGCCAAGGCCAAGTCGCCGTCGAAGGCGAAGAAGGCCGCCAAGGTTCCGACGAAGA
>NW_026061804.1:207500-240000 GCF_023897955.1 Schistocerca gregaria | reverse complement strand
AGACTGGCGACGGTATATGGTCTGAGCAGCGTCAGCTGCACTGCACACTCCCCGGAAAAGAATCTTGGATGCCGTGCTAACTGAAATTTGGTGGACGGGGTTCTCAAGGCCTGTTTTCCTATTTTGTTGTCTGTCTGTAGTTAAGATGGTGAAATGACGTCGAAGAAGCAGTATTGTGCTCACAGAAACGGAAACAAACTGTTATGGAAATGCCCTAGTTTGATGAAAGGAAATGTGTGTTGAATATACAGGATGGTAAAGACCAAGTGCGTTGAAAGAAACGTTGTGAAGGAACGAACGTTCCCTGAATTGGTTTCTTTTTGTTCCCGAGTTGTGTACAATGGACGACGGTTGTGCCATATCGCAGCATTGCATCATCCCCAGGTTTTATTTCAATTGAGCGATAAAAAAAGGAAAAAGAGAAGAACAAGAACACTATCGAAATGGTCTATGGTGTGTGACCCACAATTGTTGTCTTTAAATCACTTACCCAACCATGTCGTAAAAATATTTATTTATTTTTTTTTTTTTTTTTACAGTGGCTGCCCAATGACCTAGATGTAACAGAGAGAGAGAGAAACACATGGCGTGTCAGATGTTTGTTTTCTTTTCCCCCCCCGTCAAGTGGCAAATGCGAACACCGTCAGCTGTAATTGACGATCGACACTAGTATGGCGCGAAAAGGGGGTGCGACCTGTGCAGTTGTGGGTGAAACTTTGGGTGATGGGCTGTCATGCGGCATCGCGTGCGTTCATTACCCCTCGGCGGCGGCGGCGGCGCCGCAGCTCCGTCCAGCTCGCGCTCTCGGAAACAACCCTCTCGTAATGCCGCGTCTCCTCCGTCACTGCAATTTTCAAAGGGAAACCTGTGTGGCCGGTGGGGGTGTGTCAACCGTTGGGCTCAAGCTCCGCCGACAAAAAGTGTTGAGTGTATCCAGTGTGAGAGAGGTTGACGCTTTTCGTGGTGTGTGTGTGGCAATGTTTTGAAAAGTTTGCAACGTACGTTAAGAAGTGTTGACGCTGAAACTTGCGGGCTGTGTGGCCCTGGTGGTTGGCTGGCTGGAGACGCGGGCGTGTCCAGTCGGTCGGTTGTTGTGGCTGAAAGGTACGTATACGGTTCCGCCGTCCCGTCGGAACTGCGTCTGTCTGGAAGGTATGACGTGACGTGCAGTTTTTATTAGGTCAGCCTTGTTGTGTATTGTTCCATTTGTTGCTCACTCGTCACCCGTATTTGGTGTGGCGATGTATGTGGACGTACTGCTGGATCAGTGTCAGGGTTTCCGTGGGAGGTGTTGGTTGGGTTGGATTTGCCTGACACGGCTGAGTCCGCAATTGGCCTGCCGTTCGTTGATGTGATATGTGGGTTCTGAGGAAGAATGTGTACGAGATAGTTGCCCTGCCCTGCCCTGCCCTTTCTTTCGCGTTCGTGTGTGCCCCCCTTGTTGTGTAGTGTGGGTTGAACATGGTTCTTTACCGAGTGGGGGGGGGGGGGGGAATGGGATGGACGGATCCGTTGCTGTTGCTGTCACCGTCAAGACAACGCACGCACCCCTGTCCTACGAGAAGGTGTGTCAACCGGGGTTTCGGCAGTCGTGTGTGTAGGGGACGGGGAGAAGCAAAGTGGAGAGTGCGGCACGGGCAGAGAGTGGAATTGGGGCGCGTTGATGTTGGGAAACATCCCCCAAGGGTTGCGGGATGATGTGGCGGTGAGAGCGGGGGGCGGGGGAGAAAAGAAAAGCGAAAAAGAACTAAGGAAGAGGAGGAGGCGTGCGTGTGCGCAGTGGCGGGGCCCCAAAGACCTGTCGTGTGGTGTCGGCCGAACGCGAACGCGTGTGCGGGGCAGCGTCGGCACGGAGAGAGAGAGAGAGAGAGAGAGAGAGAGAGAGAGAGCGAGCTGGTCTGATGGGTATTTTTTTACCCCCTGTACTCGAAGGACCGGATCTGTCCTTGATCCCTGCCTTCTGTCTGATTATGTTGGGTAACAAAATGATGGGATGATAGGGTCTCTTGGGTGTGTGTAGATGTTTGTTGTTTGAGTGAGTGTTATGGTGTTTGTATTTTATTTTTGTTTATCATGGTATGTTGTAGTTTGTGGTGTTTTGTCGTGATGGGAAATGTCGTTCTTGGGTCGGGTGGATTTTGTCCCAGATTTCTGATGAGTGGGTGGTTCGAATCCGTGGTTTGGTGGGAAAAAAAAAAAAAAAAAAAAAAAAAAACTTTATGGATTTTTCTTTGGATGATTTCCGGGATTTTGAGTATGTTATGGTTTGTGTATATGTCTCGGTTTGTCTGGTACCGGCCGGCATCAGCAGCAATTCTGAAGTATTTGTTGTGCACCCTTTTTTTTTACTCTTGTTATGTTGGTGTCTGCGGCCATTGACCAGATTTTCAGAGCCGTAAGTGATGGCTGGTTCCTATGACGGTTTTGAAGATTTTCTTTTTGGCGCGCATATTTATTCTGTTTCCTTTGATGATTGGGTACAGTCTGAATATTGCTGCTGCAGCCTTGTTACAAACGTGTGTAACATGGTCTCTAAATGTCAACCTCTTGTCCAGCTTGATGCCTAGATACTTTATTGTGCCTGACCATGGAAGATTGTTATTTCTGAGGCGTATATGCAGGTTAGGAGGTATTCTTTTTGAATGTGAATCGTATTGTATTGCTTGGGTTTTCTCCGCGTTTATTGTTTTTTTTGGTTAGCCCATTTCTGGATGGATTGTAGGTGTTGCTCTATTTTTGTGACTCTATATTGCAGGTTAGAACTGCTGCGGTAGACTGCAGTGTCGTCTGCAAATAGTGACAAGTGTCCTCCCAGCTGTTTGTTTGTGTATATTGAGTAGAGAATGGGCCCCAGCACTGAGCCTTGCGGGACTCCAGCCTCTATGGATCTAGTGTTACTTGCCGCTCCTGGTACATGGACATAGAATGCTCTGTTGCGGAGAAAAGAAGCAATAATGTGGATGGGGCAGTTGTACTGGTGGAGCTTGTAGATAAGGCGTTATCCGAATGCTTTTCCAATGTCAAGCAGGACTGCTCCAGTACTGTGTCTAATGTTTCTGGCCTGACATATGTGCTCGACTAGTCTGGTCACCTGGTGGGTGGTGCTGTGTTCTTCGCGGAATCGGAATTGTTGTGGGATGATTATGTTGTTATCCTTTAAGAATTGAATTTCTTCAGTTCAGTTTGAATGAGCTTTCCGAGGACCTTTCCAAGGAAGTTGGCCTATAGTTTTGCGGAAATAATAAGTCCTTGTTTGGCTTTGGTAATGTGATGACTCGGGCCTGTTTCCAAGTAGTTTAGTCTGAAGCAAGCATTATATATTGATGTTAGATAGATAATTGATAGTTGCTGGAGGTAGGTGATGTAGTAGTTGCGGTTTGATGGAATCTGGGCCTGATGCCTTCTTAGGATGTGTGTATGTTTGTGATGTGATAAGATACGGGGTTTCTGCGTTTATTGGATTGTGAAAGATGTTCTGATCGGGGCACTTAGGATGCGGTTTTACCCTTCTGAGTACCATTTCCTGGTGGTCATCAGTTTCGTCATCTACCGCTTCTGGTGCTTGGAATTGCCTTTCTAGTGAATCCGCCAGTGCTTCAGCTCGGTCTGTGGGGTCGTTCCTTCCCCATGTAGATGTAGATGTAGATGTTTCGTGTTTAGTTTACGAGTTTTAAGAAATTTCCAGAATTTTTCCTGGTCCCTTTCTGCTTCTCGTAACGTTTCCTCCCACGCCTCGCTACGGTGGTTTTCGGAGCTCTCTTTTTGATCCTCCCGGCCAATTGCTCTGATTTTCGTCGGTCGGCTGGGTCCCTGTAGTTTCTGGCGCGCGCGGGCTGCGGTTGGCGCCTTTGGTGGCAACGGCCGGGGCAAGCAGCGGTGTGTGGTGTGGTGCGGGGCGGGCAGGGGCAGGGGCAGGGGCAGGGGCAGGGGCAGGGGCAGTGGCAGTGGTGGTTGACGGATGGCCTGGGGGCCGAAAAACGGGCCGGCCGGCGGACGGCGGACGGATGTTGAGAGAGGCGGCGCGCACGCGTCTCGCGCGGACACAGGCGCCACAGCGTTGATTGGAAGGAGGTGCGGTGCGGGGATGGGCCCAGGAAAAAAGACGGTCGTGGCCCCTGTCTTGGGTGCGTGTCGACGTCAGCACCGTCGGTGTGGTGTGGTGTGGTGTGGTGTGGGCAGGGAGGGGGGGAAAAGCGGGCTGCGGGCTGCGGGCTGCGGGCTGCGGGCTGCGGAGGGAATGGTGGTGGGGAGTAGGCACACATGTGGGCGGGCGCAAAATCGGCCGGTGCCCGTAAACCGCGGCGGGATATTGGGTGGAAAAGAGGGAAATTGTAGAAAGGAAAACAAGCGGAGGGGGCGAATGTGGTGGGGTGGGGGGACGGGCGGGGGCGAGGCGACAGCTTGCTTTTTCTTTTTCATTTTATTCTGTTGTAGTGTTTTTGTTTTTTTGTTTTTTTTGCGTGTGTGTGGCCTTGGAGAGGCTGGTCTTGTCTGGCTTACGCTTTGGGTGCGTGTGTTGGTACTTTTTCGTTTTTTCTTGTTCTGCAGAGCAGGGGCGGGGCGGTGGGAACGGCTGGCTGGCTGGCTGTGCCCAGAGGAGGAGGAGACGCTGGCGGCGGGCCCGGCTCCTGGGGCTGCTGTTGCATGCGCTGTGCAAAGAAAGGAAGAGTGGGTTTGTTTGGCTGGTGAAGTGCATTATTTAAGTGTGGGCTTGCCGGCCTGGCTCCGATGCGCAGGTAGATAGATGCCGGCGGCGACCGCAGGCAGGCAGGCGCGTTGTGTGTACAGAGGGACGAGCCATGTGTTTTGCAAGCAGGACGTGGCGTGCCGAGTGGAGAGGAGGCGGCGGCTCGGCTCGGTTCGGCCCGGCCCGGTCCGGCGGTGCCGCGCTGTTGTCGCGGACGTGAGCGCCCCCTGGCGGGCGGGTGGTTGGCGGCGGCGTGGTGGACGCGTGTGGCAGTTGTGTGCACGGGTTGCTTGGGCGAGTGAGCAGTGGCTGGCGGTGTTGGCGCGTCGTCGGGGAGGTACGTGTTGCGGCCGCGTCTGCTGCGCGCTGCGTCGTTGTGTCGACTGTGTGTGGGCGTGGGCACGTGTGCTCTGCCGAGGGCGTCGTAAAAAAGTGGGTCGCGGTGTGCGTGCGTAGCCCGTGATGATGTATTGTGCGTCGCGTCGTTGTGTGCGAAACGGATGCCGAGAGGTGTGTGGTAAGTGCGAAGCGCGAATGTGCGGCGTTTGGCGGTTTCGGTGTGTTTTCTGTTTTTGCGGCGTGAGAGTGGGGCTGGCTGGCTGGCTGGCTGTTGTTGGTTGCCTTGTGTGTGTAGGTTGATGGCGCGACGCGGAGGGGACGCCGTTTGCTGCGTGCCTTGCCTCGCGTGTGTTGGCGCGCCGTGCATGTGTTTGGGTCGCGGGGGCGGTGTTTTTGTTTGTATTTGGATTTTCATTTTTTGGCGTGTTGTGTCGTGTATGGCAAGGGCGAGAGGAGTAGTGCGGTAGTGGTAGTGCAGTAGTGTCGTTGCGGCACGGGCGTCTGGTGGGGCTGTGCGTCGTGGCGGGGAAGGTGTGTAGGTTGCGGCGATGCGGCGAGCCCAGCCCGTCGTTTGACGGTGTGCCGGGTGAGTTGCGCTGCGAATCGAGTGTGGCGGGAAGGGGAGCTGCGTGGCGCCTGCGTCCGTTGGCAGCAGGGGCTGTGCTTTTGAGAGTTTGTTTGATTTCGGGACGACGACGACGACGACGACGACGACTGGTTGGTTGGTTGGTTGGGTGGGGTGGCGTGCGCGTTTGTCGTACTGGGCGAGTCGATTGCCTGCCGGCTGGCGAAAGGTGCGCCGCCGCCCGTCTCGCGCTCTGTGTTTTTTTTTTTTTTTTTTTCTCTCTGTGTGTGTCGGCTGCGTTTTGTTTGCGGTGCGCGCGAAAACGGTGGTGCCGAAAGTGTGCCGGCGTGGCGTTGCGACCGCGACGAGCCGCGGGCGCGCCATTTGGCTGGTGTTGCGTGAAGAGCGGCTGTGTACGGGTAGTGGCTGTAGCCGTACGTGTACGTGCATCCGGCCCGGCCGCCAGCCCAGACCAGCCCAGCCCAGCCCAGCCCAGCCGAGTCGGGTGAGCGGAGGCCGACACGTGGTGGTGCTCTGTGCTCTCTCGGCTCGGGGGGGTTTGTGTGTGTGCGTGTCTCGTTCGCTCTCCGGAATCTGCTTGTTCTGCTGATCCCCGCCTGTCGGCGTCGTTTATTTTTACTTATTTATTTTTTTACCTGTTGTTTGTTTTTCGACGTCGTCTTGCAGTTTTGTCCTTTGCGGCGTGCCGACGACCCGCCGCGCGACCTTATGAAACCCCAAAGCGTGGCGTGGCGTGGCCGAGCCGCAGCAGCTAAGGGGGTGCGGCCGCCTCGACGCCTTAACCTCTCCTAAACTTCTTTAAGCCCCTTAACGCAGCCACCTAAACTAACGTAACCTAACCTAACCTAAGCTCTTAGGCCAACCCCCAAGTCGCCTTAACCTAACGTACGTGACCGCAACCTTAGCTTAACGCCTACGTTAAGACGTGACGTCACGTCAACGCTTAACCTAACCCTGACGCCTTCTTAGCCTAACCTGACGTAACCTAAGGTAAGGTAACCGTTGAAAGAAAGAAACCACCTTTGTTTTGACGTTGAGGCGTGTAAGGTCGGCTGTGAGGGCAGATTCGGTGTGTCTGTAGTTGGGGCTGGCTGGTAATTTATTTTGTTTGTTTGTTTATCGTTGTTTTGTTTTCGCCTGTGGCGGGGGGGTTGGCGCTCCGTCGGCCGGTGCCATGTTGCGCAGGCGGCGATCGTAAAAAAGTAAAAAAAAAAAGAAAAAAGAAAAGAAAAATGTGTTGGAAGGGCTGTGGGTGTTGGCGGGCGAGGCGAGAGGAGGAGGACGGCCCGCGGCCGTGGCCCGACGGCTGCGGGCCGATCGGGAAAACGGCGGAAGGCGATGGGGCGGCGGAGGTGCGTTTGTGCACGGCCGTCATCGCCGCACGACTCGGCTCGTGTGGCTGTGGCGCCGGCCGCGGTGGCCGGGCTGCCGCGGCGACGGTGCGGGAGTTTTGACGAAGGTTTGGCCATTGTGGCGGGTCGTCGGCTGGGGCTGTGGGGGCGGCATTTGGGCGGGGGCGGCGATTCTCGGCGGGCCGACCCAGGCTGTGGCGCGCGGTGGCTGCAGTTTGGCCGTGGTTTGCGGCGCCGCCGCGGCGACTGGTTGGCGACCGTGGTGTCGGTGTGTGTAGCCCCATCCTCGGTGGTTTGAATGGCGCGGGTGGTTGCGGCGCAGGTTGGGGGCTGCTCCGCGCAGGCTGTCGGACGTTGGGCGGTAGCAAGCGCGGGAGGCGCGGCGCGGCGGCGCGGCGGCGCGCCGAGTGGCGGCCGCTCTCTCGGCCGTCCGCGCCCGCCCGCGACACTGGCTGGGCCAGGCGCGTGCGCGGCAGTGTGGCTACGATGCCGAATGTTAGGAGGTTATCGTCGGCGGACGGGGCCTCGGCTCCGCACGCCGAAGGCGATCATCGTAGCTCTACGTGTGATGTGGACGGGGGTTTGCTCCCGCACACAGTGGCACGAGTTCTTGATGTAAGGGGAGGGCCACTGACGTACCCTGGCTGTTTTCCGGTGGTACCCACCCCCTGCACCACAGGTGCGAGCGAACGCTGCGTCGCGGACGAGACACCTGTCTCGCACGCAAATGACGCGGTTACTAGCTGCACCGGTGCTACCGAGGCTGCTGCGGCTGCGGCTGCGGCTGAGAAGAGCTTGGCCTTACTGAAAGGTCTCATACCAGACAGTGGGCAAGCGAGCATGGACGTAGACGTGGACGTGACCTCGAGTGGTCGGGAGGAAGTCACGCACACGCACCGCCGGGATGCGGACGCGACCGCAAGGAAGCGCCCCGCTGCTGATAGAGCTGAGGCATCAGCAAAGAAACCGGCCGCCTCGAAGGGCAAGGCGCCTAGGACGCGCACTAAGAAGAAGGCGTCACAGGTGGGCACCAAGGCCGCCACTGGCGACCGCTGCTCCACCGACGACGGCTTCCAGGTACCGAGCAGGAAGCACACTGCCAGGGCAGCAGAGCTCACACGAGCTCCCCCGCTAGAGACAACCAATAGGTATGCCACGGTCACGGACGCGCCGGAAGACGCGAGTATCGAACAACCGGCTAGGCCAAAGACCCGTGCTCCTCCTCCCATCGTCGTCAGATGGACGGCTGATTTCAGAAGCTTTCAACAGCTTCTGAAAAGTAGGGTGCAGGGCAACTTTATTCTTAAAACTGCGGGCAGGGACACATATAAGGTCACTGTCAAAGATACAGAGGACTATGTGACTCTCATGAAAGTGTTTGGGGAAATGGGAGTGCCCAACTACACTCACTCTACAGAGCCACTGAAACTGCTCAAGGTGGTTTTCCGCAGACTCCCATTTAAAATGGACCCGGACCACCTAAAAGAGGAGTTAGAGGAATTAGGTTATGGTGTCAGGGCTGTCTCTCGCATGAAGACGCCCGGAACAAATGAGCAGATGCCACTATTCCAGGTAATACTAGTGGATAATGCTGAAAATAGGAAAATATTTCAACTGACAACAGTTGCAAATATTCGTAATGTGCTTGTGGAACGATTTCGCGGCAGGGGTAGAAGGGCACAGTGCTACCAGTGCCAAGGACTAAACCATGTCGCGAGATGGTGCAGTATGCCGGCCAAGTGTGTAAAATGTGCAGGCCCGCATCAGAGCCGTGACTGTAAACAGACACAGGACGTAAAACCTAAGTGCTGTAACTGTGAACAGGAGCATGTTGCCAGCTATCGTGGCTGTGCAACGTTTAAGAAGGCGGACGCTAAACAGCGTGCCAACAATGCTCCGGCCAAACGGGTGACCCCTGGCCTTAGTTTTAGCCAAATCGCGAGGGGAAAGGCTGCCGCACCTACCACTCAGGCTAAATCGGCACGACCGCGTCAGGTTAGCGATGCTATCAGAACACGCCCGCGTGCCGAGGTTGAAAACGTCGGCCAGCGGGCTGATGTGAGTGCCGCTCGCCCCGTCGCAAAGGAAGTCGTTTCCGGGCGCGGACGGCAGAGAACAGAGAGAGAGCGGCTCGCGCCAGCCAATCAGAACGCAGCACAGCAGAGCGAAACGGAGCCGGCAGCTGTAGCCGCCCACGGGAGCGGACGGCAGATAGAGCACCCGATCGTATCTGCAACCTCAGCAAGCCAGGAGACTCCTGCAGATTTGCAAGCTGAGCTTTGCTCGCTTCTCAGAACTGTCAAGGAGATGCTCGTGCAATTACCGCAGCTCTTGATTGCTGCAGTGCAGACGGCTCTAGCAGCCGGCCACCAACAGGTTTCCATGCAAAACCATGAATAATACACCACTTCATGGCTTGACAGTTTGCGCATGGAATGCAAACGGCATAAGAACACAGGCTGGTGAGTTCCGCCAGTTTTTGTATGACGAGGCAGTAGACATCTGTCTCGTCTGCGAAACACACCTAAAGCCAGGAGTCAACGTTCGTGCAGCAAACTACACTTGCTACCGAACAGATAGGTTAACGGCAGGGGGAGGTACTGCAGTATATATCAAAACCTCTCTCAAGCACCATTTAGTACAAGTGCCTCAGCTTGCTACGATTGAAGCCACTGCTGTAGCAGTACAAACCTCAGAGGGTCAGATCACTTTTGTGGCAGCCTACCGACCGCCTAGGGGACTCCTGAATCCCGCTGACTTCGCGACACTGATGAACCTTCGTGGGAAACTCTTTGTCGCCGGAGACTTAAACGCGAAACACGCGGAGTGGCATTCAAGAGTCACTAATACTAGTGGACGACGCCTACTACGTGTAGTACGGCAGCACAATGGGATCGTGGTGGGCCCCTACGACCCAACCATCTATCCCCACAACAGAGGCCTAGCTGACGTACTCGATGTGGCGGTGGTGAGGGGTATCGGACACCTCATTACTGCCACTACGCGGTGCGCACTATCGTCGGATCATGTCCCCGTGGTTTTTGACATTGATCTCCAGGGAACAGAGCCACCACAATGGCGTAGACAGCTTCGCAGGGTGGATTGGGAGCGGTATCGGGAAAGTATACTTGACGATCTCGATACCGTTCCTCACCCACGTGATGTAGGAGCTGATGAGATGATACGACGGCTCGCTGAGGTTGCGCTACAAGCTGTAGACGCAGCAACACCGAGGGGACCACGCAGGCCGCCTGAATGTTCGCGCCAGCTCCCTCCTGATATTCTGGAAGCCATACGCCACAAAAATAGGGTTTTCAGAGAATGGCAAATCACGAGGCAAGCCGCCACTAAACGTCGCCTCAACCAACTCAGACGCGAGATTAAAGTGGCGGTTGAAAACCATCGCAATAGAGAGTGGGCAGGGAGGGTGGCCATGCTCCGCCTTGATGATGGCTCTGCCTGGCAGACGACTAAGAGGCTTCTCAGGAAAGGGCAGCGTATACCTCCGCTACAAGTTGGTGGGGAGGTGGTTTGCGAACCAGACGCCAAGGCTAGCGCCCTGGCTGACACGTTTGCAGCCAACTTCACGCCTGTAGCGGACATCATAGACGCAGCACATGTACAACTCGTGCACGAGCGTCTGCCTGTATTCCTGGCAGCAGAGGCAGCTCCAGAGGACGAGATAGCTGCTATCACTGAGGAGGAGGTTGAATACCAACTGCGAACCCTAAACACCAGGAAAGCCGGTGGCAGTGACAGAGTGGAGGCAGTTATGCTACGGCAGCTCCCCCCCCCTGCTATCCAGCCGCTCACCGAGCTATTCAACCATGTGCTGCGAACTGGGGACTACCCCTCTGTATGGAAACATGCAGAGGTGGTAGCCATCCCAAAGTCAGGGAAGGATGCAAGGCTGCCGCAAAACTACCGACCTATTAGCCTCCTCCCAGTAATGTCAAAGGTCTTTGAGCGGATTTATGCCCAACGACTTCTAGCTCATGTAAACCGCGAGTTGCTCATGCCTCCCGAACAGTTCGGTTTTCGGCAGGGGCATAGTACACAGCAACAGCTCTTGAGGTTAGTAGAAGATGCGATGGGTGCCCTGGAGCGCCGGGAGTATTCAGGGGCGATACTCCTTGACGTCTCCAGGGCCTTTGACAGCGTGTGGCATGAGGGCCTCCTATTCAAACTTTTTGAACTGGGGGGTACCGACGCCACATGTGAAACTCATTGCATCCTACCTGCAAAATCGCACTTTTAGTGTCCGCGCCGGTGACGGAGTATCCACTAATAGGCCTGTTCGTGCGGGAGTACCACAGGGATCTGTCCTTGGCCCCCTGTTGTACACCCTGTACACGTCAGACGTACCTAGGACGCAGAGAGTGTCGCTAGCACTATATGCTGACGACACCGCCCTCTACGCACGATGCCTCAAGGTTAATATCCTTCGTCGTCGCCTACAAGAGGCGTGCGACGTATTGGGAGCTTGGGCAACAAAATGGCGCCTGAAATTTAACGCCACAAAAAGCCAGGCAATTATTATTACACGTCGCCGGATACCAAGAGATCTTCAACCAGTGCAGATCATGGGAGGCCCCATCCCATGGTCTCGCACTGTTAAGTATCTGGGCGTGACTTTAGACCGGCACCTCACATGGGGACCACATGTCACAGAGGTTAGGGGCAGAGTCTTAGGACGCTTACGCGAACTCTACCCTGTACTAAATCCACAGTCCACGCTTCCCACACACTGCGGCATTACGCTATATCTAGCACTGATCAGGCCAGTGCTGGAATACGCGGCCGTAGTGTGGGGAAATGCCGCCGACTGCCATATCAAGCGGTTACAAGGCCTACAAGGTAAGGTCCTACGCCTTGCCATGCACCTCCCGCGGGACTTCCCCACCAGGGACCTGCATGACGTCACAGGGATCCCCATGATTAGGGATCGCTTCAAACTGCTGGCGCGGCAGTTCTATGAACTGTCGTCCCAGTCAGACAACAGGTTAATAGCAAACCTGGGTACCCAGGAGCACAGGAGGGGGACCACACGATGGCCCGACATGCTTCGGCAGTAATCGCCAGTGGAAACACTCACGACCACTGTTGGAGCAAATTCAGACACACTACACACGCACACAACACTCATGTGACACATAGGACACACACAACACGTTAGGCCATCAGAGACACAAATACAATTAGGATAAACAGGAATAACAATTGGGTTTAGCCTGTAAAACCACAGGGCACTTAGGATGTCCCTTAGGATAAGAGTCGCTCGCTCGCTCGCGTGCGCGGCTATTCTCTGCTGCGCGCCCCTCGCTGTTGTGCGTCGTCGAAGGAGAGAAGGAAGCGAAACCAAGGGGAAAAAAGAAAAGAGAACAAGCAAAAGATGGCAGACCAGGCGGCTACGAACGAGACTGCCGCGGCACCCGCCGCCACCGGCACTACGAAGAAGGCCAAGTCTGCGTCGTCTGCGAAGAAGCCGCGCGCCAAGCCTGCGCACCCGCGCACCTCTGAGATGGTGACGGCCGCCATCAAGAGTCTGAAGGAGCGCGGCGGGTCGTCGCTGCAGGCGATCAAGAAGTACATTGCCGCGCACTACAAGCTGGACGCGGAGAAGCTGGCGCCCTTTATCAAGAAGTACCTCAAGTCGGCCGTCGTGGCTGGCGAGCTGGTGCAGACGAAGGGGAAGGGCGCGTCGGGCTCTTTCAAGCTTGCCGGCGCCGGCGGCGGGGCGGCCGAGGGCGGCAAGGCTCGTGGTGGCGGCGGTGGTGCGAAGAAGAAGCGCGCCGCTCCGGCCAGCAAGGAGAAGAAGGGGGCCCGTGCGGCCGGCGCAAAGAAGGCTGGCGGCGTGAAGGCGGCGACCGGTCGGAAGGCGGGCGCCGCCAAGAAGGCGTCTGCGGCGTCGGCCGCTCCCGCGGGTGCGAAGAAGGCGGCTGCGGCCAAGCCGGCCAAGGCCAAGTCGCCGTCGAAGGCGAAGAAGGCCGCCAAGGTTCCGACGAAGAAGCCGAAGGCGCCGCGCCCGAAGAAGGCGACGGCGACGCCGTCTAAGGCGAAGGCTTCGCCCAAGAAGAAGAAGTAAAAAGGGCAGGGAAGGGTTGGCGGTTGACACCGTCGCCTGGTGGCCGGCGCGCAACCAGAGGCTGTCGCGCGGTCCCGGACAAAAACAAAAACGGCCCTTCTCAGGGCCATCAAAGCACGTCGGGAAGGTGTTGATTGTCGTGTCGTGTCGTGGTCGGTCGGTTGCCTTGTTGTCTGTCTGTCTTGCTTGCTGGCGTTTGTTTGTTTCATGTGTGGATGGTGGTTGGATTGTGGGGTCGTTGGCGGGCGTGGGCGGCGGCTGGTGTTACACAAAGTGTATTTTACTTTTACCTATTTATTTTGCGCCGCGTTTGTTTGTTTGTTTGTTTGTCTTGGTGGTGGTTTTGGAATAGTCTTTTTTGTTTTGCTTTGCTTTGCTTTGCTTTCCGGGCGTCACGTTTTGTGCCGTGGCCTGTGTGGGTGGCGCTATTGACGCTTGCGACTTGGTTCGGCCGGTGCGGTGCTTTTTTTTTTTTTTTTGGAAACGGCGGCGCCGGGCCGGGCCGGGGGTGGGACGACTGGACTGGAGAGTGAGTGGGGAACTAGTCGTTGCGACCGACAAAGTTTTGCTCGCGACGGAGAGACGTTAGTGGCCCTGAAAAGGGCCGTTTTGTTTGTTTGGCGGTGTGCGGGTTTAGGCGCGCTCGCCGCGGATGCGGCGCGCGAGCTGGATGTCCTTGGGCATGATGGTGACTCGCTTGGCGTGGATTGCGCACAGGTTGGTGTCTTCGAAGAGGCCGACGAGGTAGGCCTCGCTGGCCTCTTGCAGGGCCATGACTGCGGAGCTCTGGAAGCGCAGGTCGGTCTTGAAGTCCTGGGCGATCTCGCGCACTAGGCGCTGGAATGGCAGCTTGCGGATGAGCAGCTCTGTGCTCTTCTGGTAGCGCCTGATTTCTCGCAGGGCGACGGTGCCCGGCCTGTAGCGGTGGGGCTTCTTGACGCCGCCGGTGGCGGGCGCGCTCTTCCTCGCCGCCTTGGTGGCGAGCTGTTTGCGCGGCGCCTTTCCGCCGGTGGACTTGCGGGCCGTTTGCTTTGTCCGGGCCATGGCTACTGCGGATGCGGATGCGGCGTGGAGGATATGCGTGCGCGACGGCGTCCGGTGCTGCCTTGACAACGGGCCCGCGCGCCCCGGGTGCTGCGCTTATATGCCCTCGGTGCGCGGTGGTGGGGGGAGGGGAGGGCGGGCCGCGGGGCCCCAGAGTCTATATAGGGGGGCGGCGCGCGCGCTGGGCGCCACAACCGTAGCCGACTCGCTAGCGCCGGGTGAGGAGCTTGCCTTGCTTTCTGTTTTTTATATTATTGTGGTTGAGACGCTTGAAGAAGAAGAAGAATGACAGGCCGCGGCAAGGGAGGAAAGGGGCTCGGCAAGGGTGGCGCCAAGCGGCACCGCAAGGTGTTGCGCGACAACATCCAGGGCATCACGAAGCCCGCGATCCGCCGCCTGGCGCGCAGGGGCGGCGTGAAGCGCATCTCTGGTCTGATCTACGAGGAGACGCGCGGAGTGCTGAAGGTGTTCCTGGAGAACGTGATCCGCGACGCGGTGACGTACACTGAGCACGCCAAGCGCAAGACTGTGACGGCCATGGACGTGGTGTACGCCCTGAAGAGGCAGGGGCGCACCCTGTACGGTTTCGGCGGTTAGGCGGTGTGAGACCGAAGGAAGGAAGGAAAGAGAGATTGAAAAACGGCCCTTTTCAGGGCCACCACAGTGTTCGGAAGTTGAAAAGTGCGAAAGAGTCTGTGTTGCTGGTTTTTCTTTTCCTTTTTTAGTCTACTTGGCCTTTTAGTTTTGTTTGGAGTTTTTTTGACGTGGTGTGCGGTGCGGTTGGGAGGGAAGGAAGGGTGCCCTTGCGTTGTGTGAGCTCCCTCCTTCCTTCCTTCCTTCCTTCCTTCCTTCCTTCCCCTCCCTCTTTGCTTGTATGCTTCTTGTCGGTGGATGGGCTGTGTGTTGCGGCGCGGCTGAGTGCCGAGGGGTTATTTTTGAGGTGTGTTGTTGTGCGCCACGTGTGCTGGTTAATGGTCGCGAGACTGTGCGTGCGTGGAGTGGAGTGGAGGAGGTGGCCAAGTACGTGTGTACAAGATGGCGGCGCCTGTGTGTGTAAGAAGGAAAAAAAACCGTACACACAGAGAGAGAGAGAGAGAGAGAGAGAGAGAGAGAGAGAAGTGGTGCGACGAACGACTGGAATTCTGCTTTGGACGTAGGTTTGTGTGGTGGCCCTGAAAAGGGCCGATTGTGTTTTGTTTTTGAGCCGAGGCGGCAAATGGCGCGCTGCGTGCCAAGGGAGCACGCGGCGGTTGCCGATTGCGCTGTCTCTCTTTTAGGCCTTCTTCTCGGTCTTCTTTGGCAGCAGGACGGCCTGGATGTTGGGCAGGACACCTCCCTGTGCGATGGTGACGCCCGACAAGAGCTTGTTGAGCTCCTCGTCGTTGCGTATGGCGAGCTGCAGGTGGCGCGGGATGATGCGCGTCTTCTTGTTGTCGCGGGCCGCGTTTCCGGCCAGCTCGAGCACCTCAGCCGCGAGGTACTCCATGACGGCGGCGAGGTAGACGGGCGCCCCGGCGCCGACGCGCTCGGCGTAGTTTCCCTTGCGCAGGAGGCGGTGGATTCTGCCGACCGGGAACTGGAGCCCAGCCCTGCTTGAGCGGGACTTTGACTTGCCCTTGACTTTGCCTCCCTTTCCGCGTCCGGACATGGCGATGGGCTAGTTTCGAAAGAAGCGAGAAAGAAAAGCACAACGCCCCAAACGGTGCGAGCCGCAGCGAGTCGAGCAGCGGAGTGCGTGCCGGCGCCGGCGGGGTGGGGGTCCTTTATGGGCTCGGGTGCGGCGGCCGGTTGCGCGCGCGCCCCATTGGTCGGCGGCCGCAGCAGGGCGAGCTGGTAAAGGTGCGGCGGCGGCGTGCGGCGGGTGCCACTGTGTGGGGAGACGCTGACTGGAGCGGAGCGCTTGACTGACTGACTGCGCGTGCCTGCCTGCCTGTTTGTTCGTGATGCCGCCCAAGACTAGCGGGAAAGCCGCCAAGAAGGCTGGCAAGGCGCAGAAGAACATTTCGAAGGGCGACAAGAAGAAGAAGCGCAAGAGGAAGGAGAGCTATGCCATCTACATCTACAAGGTGCTGAAGCAGGTGCACCCTGACACGGGCATCTCTTCGAAGGCGATGAGCATCATGAACAGCTTCGTGAACGACATTTTCGAGCGCATTGCGGCCGAGGCTTCTCGCCTGGCGCACTACAACAAGCGCTCGACCATCACGTCCCGCGAGATCCAGACCGCTGTGCGGCTCTTGCTGCCTGGCGAGCTGGCCAAGCACGCGGTGAGCGAGGGCACGAAGGCGGTGACCAAGTACACGAGCTCCAAGTAAGGAGGTGGCTCTTGGAAATGGGAGGCTCGTCCGCGGCGCGGCGAAGGAAAGAGAAAAAAAAAAACGGCCCTTTTCAGGGCCACCAAAATGCCTTTGCGGGAAGGGCGGAATTGTTGTTGTTGTGAGCGGGTGGACGGGCGGCACAGCTGTAGCTGTAGCTTGTGGTGTGGTGCGGCGCCGGCGCCTTTGGTTTTGGTGTGACGTTGGGGATACGCACTTTAGCCACAGCCGGGTCGTGGGCGTGGGTGTTTCGAGACGTGTTGGTGTTAGGGGGGCGGATCGCTGGAGTTGGCTTGTTTGATATATATTTTTGTTTTTGTCCCCTTTGTATGGTATGGCCGGAGGTGTGGAACGGAAAGCAAACCGCGACTGTCGGATGTCACACCGTTGGTGGCGAGGGTGAGAAACACGTTGCCGCCTACAGCTGCTTCTACGCCGAGCGGGTGCGTTAAGTTAGTTGGTTGGTTGGGCGACGTAAAAGTGGAGCGTGGAGGTGTGTGTGAACGTGAGGTGACACGCATTGTATTGCATTGTATTTGTACGCGCGAGGTGAGTTAGGAGACCACGCGCCACGACGTACGGTGCCCTCTTTCGACCTGACGTCTGACGTCTGGTTTTTGTTTGTGGAGGCGGTGTCGTCATTCTGGATGTACGTGTATTTTCCGCTCAGTTGAGTGAGGTGACGCGAGACGACGGCGTCGGTGGTGTTTTTGTTTTGTTGTTGGCGCCCCGGGGATGAAGAGGGGCACCCGACGGTAACGAGAGGTTGCACTTTGTGATCGGTCGAATGTCCGGGGAGCGAGGAATAGGGTGGGGGGTTGAAAAGAAACGCCAGTGTAGGGCAACGGGACGGTGAACGTTCCCGTGGTGTCGGAGGTGTGCAGTGGGGGGGAGGAAAAAAAAAAAAAAAAAAAAGCGCGTAACGGCGCGGCTGCCGTGGTGGAAACGTTCTCTCCAACTGTGGTGGTGTCCCCTGTGTGTTTTGTTGTTCTCTATATCGTGTGTCCCCTCGCACAAGACGCTCTCTGGGCGGGTTTGATTCATTCATTTTTGCATTGTCACGTAGCGTAGAATGGTGGAATGCGCAAGAGTTGAGTGAGACTGGCGACGGTATATGGTCTGAGCAGCGTCAGCTGCACTGCACACTCCCCGGAAAAGAATCTTGGATGCCGTGCTAACTGAAATTTGGTGGACGGGGTTCTCAAGGCCTGTTTTCCTATTTTGTTGTCTGTCTGTAGTTAAGATGGTGAAATGACGTCGAAGAAGCAGTATTGTGCTCACAGAAACGGAAACAAACTGTTATGGAAATGCCCTAGTTTGATGAAAGGAAATGTGTGTTGAATATACAGGATGGTAAAGACCAAGTGCGTTGAAAGAAACGTTGTGAAGGAACGAACGTTCCCTGAATTGGTTTCTTTTTGTTCCCGAGTTGTGTACAATGGACGACGGTTGTGCCATATCGCAGCATTGCATCATCCCCAGGTTTTATTTCAATTGAGTGATAAAAAAAGGAAAAAGAGAAGAACAAGAACACTATCGAAATGGTCTATGGTGTGTGACCCACAATTGTTGTCTTTAAATCACTTACCCAACCATGTCGTAAAAATATTTATTTATTTTTTTTTTTTTTTTTACAGTGGCTGCCCAATGACCTAGATGTAACAGAGAGAGAGAGAAACACATGGCGTGTCAGATGTTTGTTTTCTTTTCCCCCCCGTCAAGTGGCAAATGCGAACACCGTCAGCTGTAATTGACGATCGACACTAGTATGGCGCGAAAAGGGGGTGCGACCTGTGCAGTTGTGGGTGAAACTTTGGGTGATGGGCTGTCATGCGGCATCGCGTGCGTTCATTACCCCTCGGCGGCGGCGGCGGCGCCGCAGCTCCGTCCAGCTCGCGCTCTCGGAAACAACCCTCTCGTAATGCCGCGTCTCCTCCGTCACTGCAATTTTCAAAGGGAAACCTGTGTGGCCGGTGGGGGTGTGTCAACCGTTGGGCTCAAGCTCCGCCGACAAAAAGTGTTGAGTGTATCCAGTGTGAGAGAGGTTGACGCTTTTCGTGGTGTGTGTGTGGCAATGTTTTGAAAAGTTTGCAACGTACGTTAAGAAGTGTTGACGCTGAAACTTGCGGGCTGTGTGGCCCTGGTGGTTGGCTGGCTGGAGACGCGGGCGTGTCCAGTCGGTCGGTTGTTGTGGCTGAAAGGTACGTATACGGTTCCGCCGTCCCGTCGGAACTGCGTCTGTCTGGAAGGTATGACGTGACGTGCAGTTTTTATTAGGTCAGCCTTGTTGTGTATTGTTCCATTTGTTGCTCACTCGTCACCCGTATTTGGTGTGGCGATGTATGTGGACGTACTGCTGGATCAGTGTCAGGGTTTCCGTGGGAGGTGTTGGTTGGGTTGGATTTGCCTGACACGGCTGAGTCCGCAATTGGCCTGCCGTTCGTTGATGTGATATGTGGGTTCTGAGGAAGAATGTGTACGAGATAGTTGCCCTGCCCTGCCCTGCCCTTTCTTTCGCGTTCGTGTGTGCCCCCCTTGTTGTGTAGTGTGGGTTGAACATGGTTCTTTACCGAGTGGGGGGGGGGGGGGGAATGGGATGGACGGATCCGTTGCTGTTGCTGTCACCGTCAAGACAACGCACGCACCCCTGTCCTACGAGAAGGTGTGTCAACCGGGGTTTCGGCAGTCGTGTGTGTAGGGGACGGGGAGAAGCAAAGTGGAGAGTGCGGCACGGGCAGAGAGTGGAATTGGGGCGCGTTGATGTTGGGAAACATCCCCCAAGGGTTGCGGGATGATGTGGCGGTGAGAGCGGGGGGCGGGGGAGAAAAGAAAAGCGAAAAAGAACTAAGGAAGAGGAGGAGGCGTGCGTGTGCGCAGTGGCGGGGCCCCAAAGACCTGTCGTGTGGTGTCGGCCGAACGCGAACGCGTGTGCGGGGCAGCGTCGGCACGGAGAGAGAGAGAGAGAGAGAGAGAGAGAGAGAGAGAGCGAGCTGGTCTGATGGGTATTTTTTTACCCCCTGTACTCGAAGGACCGGATCTGTCCTTGATCCCTGCCTTCTGTCTGATTATGTTGGGTAACAAAATGATGGGATGATAGGGTCTCTTGGGTGTGTGTAGATGTTTGTTGTTTGAGTGAGTGTTATGGTGTTTGTATTTTATTTTTGTTTATCATGGTATGTTGTAGTTTGTGGTGTTTTGTCGTGATGGGAAATGTCGTTCTTGGGTCGGGTGGATTTTGTCCCAGATTTCTGATGAGTGGGTGGTTCGAATCCGTGGTTTGGTGGGAAAAAAAAAAAAAAAAAAAAAAAAAAAAACTTTATGGATTTTTCTTTGGATGATTTCCGGGATTTTGAGTATGTTATGGTTTGTGTATATGTCTCGGTTTGTCTGGTACCGGCCGGCATCAGCAGCAATTCTGAAGTATTTGTTGTGCACCCTTTTTTTTTACTCTTGTTATGTTGGTGTCTGCGGCCATTGACCAGATTTTCAGAGCCGTAAGTGATGGCTGGTTCCTATGACGGTTTTGAAGATTTTCTTTTTGGCGCGCATATTTATTCTGTTTCCTTTGATGATTGGGTACAGTCTGAATATTGCTGCTGCAGCCTTGTTACAAACGTGTGTAACATGGTCTCTAAATGTCAACCTCTTGTCCAGCTTGATGCCTAGATACTTTATTGTGCCTGACCATGGAAGATTGTTATTTCTGAGGCGTATATGCAGGTTAGGAGGTATTCTTTTTGAATGTGAATCGTATTGTATTGCTTGGGTTTTCTCCGCGTTTATTGTTTTTTTTGGTTAGCCCATTTCTGGATGGATTGTAGGTGTTGCTCTATTTTTGTGACTCTATATTGCAGGTTAGAACTGCTGCGGTAGACTGCAGTGTCGTCTGCAAATAGTGACAAGTGTCCTCCCAGCTGTTTGTTTGTGTATATTGAGTAGAGAATGGGCCCCAGCACTGAGCCTTGCGGGACTCCAGCCTCTATGGATCTAGTGTTACTTGCCGCTCCTGGTACATGGACATAGAATGCTCTGTTGCGGAGAAAAGAAGCAATAATGTGGATGGGGCAGTTGTACTGGTGGAGCTTGTAGATAAGGCGTTATCCGAATGCTTTTCCAATGTCAAGCAGGACTGCTCCAGTACTGTGTCTAATGTTTCTGGCCTGACATATGTGCTCGACTAGTCTGGTCACCTGGTGGGTGGTGCTGTGTTCTTCGCGGAATCGGAATTGTTGTGGGATGATTATGTTGTTATCCTTTAAGAATTGAATTTCTTCAGTTCAGTTTGAATGAGCTTTCCGAGGACCTTTCCAAGGAAGTTGGCCTATAGTTTTGCGGAAATAATAAGTCCTTGTTTGGCTTTGGTAATGTGATGACTCGGGCCTGTTTCCAAGTAGTTTAGTCTGAAGCAAGCATTATATATTGATGTTAGATAGATAATTGATAGTTGCTGGAGGTAGGTGATGTAGTAGTTGCGGTTTGATGGAATCTGGGCCTGATGCCTTCTTAGGATGTGTGTATGTTTGTGATGTGATAAGATACGGGGTTTCTGCGTTTATTGGATTGTGAAAGATGTTCTGATCGGGGCACTTAGGATGCGGTTTTACCCTTCTGAGTACCATTTCCTGGTGGTCATCAGTTTCGTCATCTACCGCTTCTGGTGCTTGGAATTGCCTTTCTAGTGAATCCGCCAGTGCTTCAGCTCGGTCTGTGGGGTCGTTCCTTCCCCATGTAGATGTAGATGTAGATGTTTCGTGTTTAGTTTACGAGTTTTAAGAAATTTCCAGAATTTTTCCTGGTCCCTTTCTGCTTCTCGTAACGTTTCCTCCCACGCCTCGCTACGGTGGTTTTCGGAGCTCTCTTTTTGATCCTCCCGGCCAATTGCTCTGATTTTCGTCGGTCGGCTGGGTCCCTGTAGTTTCTGGCGCGCGCGGGCTGCGGTTGGCGCCTTTGGTGGCAACGGCCGGGGCAAGCAGCGGTGTGTGGTGTGGTGCGGGGCGGGCAGGGGCAGGGGCAGGGGCAGGGGCAGGGGCAGGGGCAGTGGCAGTGGTGGTTGACGGATGGCCTGGGGGCCGAAAAACGGGCCGGCCGGCGGACGGCGGACGGATGTTGAGAGAGGCGGCGCGCACGCGTCTCGCGCGGACACAGGCGCCACAGCGTTGATTGGAAGGAGGTGCGGTGCGGGGATGGGCCCAGGAAAAAAGACGGTCGTGGCCCCTGTCTTGGGTGCGTGTCGACGTCAGCACCGTCGGTGTGGTGTGGTGTGGTGTGGTGTGGGCAGGGAGGGGGGGAAAAGCGGGCTGCGGGCTGCGGGCTGCGGGCTGCGGGCTGCGGAGGGAATGGTGGTGGGGAGTAGGCACACATGTGGGCGGGCGCAAAATCGGCCGGTGCCCGTAAACCGCGGCGGGATATTGGGTGGAAAAGAGGGAAATTGTAGAAAGGAAAACAAGCGGAGGGGGCGAATGTGGTGGGGTGGGGGGACGGGCGGGGGCGAGGCGACAGCTTGCTTTTTCTTTTTCATTTTATTCTGTTGTAGTGTTTTTGTTTTTTTGTTTTTTTTGCGTGTGTGTGGCCTTGGAGAGGCTGGTCTTGTCTGGCTTACGCTTTGGGTGCGTGTGTTGGTACTTTTTCGTTTTTTCTTGTTCTGCAGAGCAGGGGCGGGGCGGTGGGAACGGCTGGCTGGCTGGCTGTGCCCAGAGGAGGAGGAGACGCTGGCGGCGGGCCCGGCTCCTGGGGCTGCTGTTGCATGCGCTGTGCAAAGAAAGGAAGAGTGGGTTTGTTTGGCTGGTGAAGTGCATTATTTAAGTGTGGGCTTGCCGGCCTGGCTCCGATGCGCAGGTAGATAGATGCCGGCGGCGACCGCAGGCAGGCAGGCGCGTTGTGTGTACAGAGGGACGAGCCATGTGTTTTGCAAGCAGGACGTGGCGTGCCGAGTGGAGAGGAGGCGGCGGCTCGGCTCGGTTCGGCCCGGCCCGGTCCGGCGGTGCCGCGCTGTTGTCGCGGACGTGAGCGCCCCCTGGCGGGCGGGTGGTTGGCGGCGGCGTGGTGGACGCGTGTGGCAGTTGTGTGCACGGGTTGCTTGGGCGAGTGAGCAGTGGCTGGCGGTGTTGGCGCGTCGTCGGGGAGGTACGTGTTGCGGCCGCGTCTGCTGCGCGCTGCGTCGTTGTGTCGACTGTGTGTGGGCGTGGGCACGTGTGCTCTGCCGAGGGCGTCGTAAAAAAGTGGGTCGCGGTGTGCGTGCGTAGCCCGTGATGATGTATTGTGCGTCGCGTCGTTGTGTGCGAAACGGATGCCGAGAGGTGTGTGGTAAGTGCGAAGCGCGAATGTGCGGCGTTTGGCGGTTTCGGTGTGTTTTCTGTTTTTGCGGCGTGAGAGTGGGGCTGGCTGGCTGGCTGGCTGTTGTTGGTTGCCTTGTGTGTGTAGGTTGATGGCGCGACGCGGAGGGGACGCCGTTTGCTGCGTGCCTTGCCTCGCGTGTGTTGGCGCGCCGTGCATGTGTTTGGGTCGCGGGGGCGGTGTTTTTGTTTGTATTTGGATTTTCATTTTTTGGCGTGTTGTGTCGTGTATGGCAAGGGCGAGAGGAGTAGTGCGGTAGTGGTAGTGCAGTAGTGTCGTTGCGGCACGGGCGTCTGGTGGGGCTGTGCGTCGTGGCGGGGAAGGTGTGTAGGTTGCGGCGATGCGGCGAGCCCAGCCCGTCGTTTGACGGTGTGCCGGGTGAGTTGCGCTGCGAATCGAGTGTGGCGGGAAGGGGAGCTGCGTGGCGCCTGCGTCCGTTGGCAGCAGGGGCTGTGCTTTTGAGAGTTTGTTTGATTTCGGGACGACGACGACGACGACGACGACGACTGGTTGGTTGGTTGGTTGGGTGGGGTGGCGTGCGCGTTTGTCGTACTGGGCGAGTCGATTGCCTGCCGGCTGGCGAAAGGTGCGCCGCCGCCCGTCTCGCGCTCTGTGTTTTTTTTTTTTTTTTTTTTCTCTCTGTGTGTGTCGGCTGCGTTTTGTTTGCGGTGCGCGCGAAAACGGTGGTGCCGAAAGTGTGCCGGCGTGGCGTTGCGACCGCGACGAGCCGCGGGCGCGCCATTTGGCTGGTGTTGCGTGAAGAGCGGCTGTGTACGGGTAGTGGCTGTAGCCGTACGTGTACGTGCATCCGGCCCGGCCGCCAGCCCAGCCCAGCCCAGCCCAGCCCAGCCCAGCCGAGTCGGGTGAGCGGAGGCCGACACGTGGTGGTGCTCTGTGCTCTCTCGGCTCGGGGGGGTTTGTGTGTGTGCGTGTCTCGTTCGCTCTCCGGAATCTGCTTGTTCTGCTGATCCCCGCCTGTCGGCGTCGTTTATTTTTACTTATTTATTTTTTACCTGTTGTTTGTTTTTCGACGTCGTCTTGCAGTTTTGTCCTTTGCGGCGTGCCGACGACCCGCCGCGCGACCTTATGAAACCCCAAAGCGTGGCGTGGCGTGGCCGAGCCGCAGCAGCTAAGGGGGTGCGGCCGCCTCGACGCCTTAACCTCTCCTAAACTTCTTTAAGCCCCTTAACGCAGCCACCTAAACTAACGTAACCTAACCTAACCTAAGCTCTTAGGCCAACCCCCAAGTCGCCTTAACCTAACGTACGTGACCGCAACCTTAGCTTAACGCCTACGTTAAGACGTGACGTCACGTCAACGCTTAACCTAACCCTGACGCCTTCTTAGCCTAACCTGACGTAACCTAAGGTAAGGTAACCGTTGAAAGAAAGAAACCACCTTTGTTTTGACGTTGAGGCGTGTAAGGTCGGCTGTGAGGGCAGATTCGGTGTGTCTGTAGTTGGGGCTGGCTGGTAATTTATTTTGTTTGTTTGTTTATCGTTGTTTTGTTTTCGCCTGTGGCGGGGGGGTTGGCGCTCCGTCGGCCGGTGCCATGTTGCGCAGGCGGCGATCGTAAAAAAGTAAAAAAAAAAAAGAAAAAAGAAAAGAAAAATGTGTTGGAAGGGCTGTGGGTGTTGGCGGGCGAGGCGAGAGGAGGAGGACGGCCCGCGGCCGTGGCCCGACGGCTGCGGGCCGATCGGGAAAACGGCGGAAGGCGATGGGGCGGCGGAGGTGCGTTTGTGCACGGCCGTCATCGCCGCACGACTCGGCTCGTGTGGCTGTGGCGCCGGCCGCGGTGGCCGGGCTGCCGCGGCGACGGTGCGGGAGTTTTGACGAAGGTTTGGCCATTGTGGCGGGTCGTCGGCTGGGGCTGTGGGGGCGGCATTTGGGCGGGGGCGGCGATTCTCGGCGGGCCGACCCAGGCTGTGGCGCGCGGTGGCTGCAGTTTGGCCGTGGTTTGCGGCGCCGCCGCGGCGACTGGTTGGCGACCGTGGTGTCGGTGTGTGTAGCCCCATCCTCGGTGGTTTGAATGGCGCGGGTGGTTGCGGCGCAGGTTGGGGGCTGCTCCGCGCAGGCTGTCGGACGTTGGGCGGTAGCAAGCGCGGGAGGCGCGGCGCGGCGGCGCGGCGGCGCGCCGAGTGGCGGCCGCTCTCTCGGCCGTCCGCGCCCGCCCGCGACACTGGCTGGGCCAGGCGCGTGCGCGGCTATTCTCTGCTGCGCGCCCCTCGCTGTTGTGCGTCGTCGAAGGAGAGAAGGAAGCGAAACCAAGGGGAAAAAAGAAAAGAGAACAAGCAAAAGATGGCAGACCAGGCGGCTACGAACGAGACTGCCGCGGCACCCGCCGCCACCGGCACTACGAAGAAGGCCAAGTCTGCGTCGTCTGCGAAGAAGCCGCGCGCCAAGCCTGCGCACCCGCGCACCTCTGAGATGGTGACGGCCGCCATCAAGAGTCTGAAGGAGCGCGGCGGGTCGTCGCTGCAGGCGATCAAGAAGTACATTGCCGCGCACTACAAGCTGGACGCGGAGAAGCTGGCGCCCTTTATCAAGAAGTACCTCAAGTCGGCCGTCGTGGCTGGCGAGCTGGTGCAGACGAAGGGGAAGGGCGCGTCGGGCTCTTTCAAGCTTGCCGGCGCCGGCGGCGGGGCGGCCGAGGGCGGCAAGGCTCGTGGTGGCGGCGGTGGTGCGAAGAAGAAGCGCGCCGCTCCGGCCAGCAAGGAGAAGAAGGGGGCCCGTGCGGCCGGCGCAAAGAAGGCTGGCGGCGTGAAGGCGGCGACCGGTCGGAAGGCGGGCGCCGCCAAGAAGGCGTCTGCGGCGTCGGCCGCTCCCGCGGGTGCGAAGAAGGCGGCTGCGGCCAAGCCGGCCAAGGCCAAGTCGCCGTCGAAGGCGAAGAAGGCCGCCAAGGTTCCGACGAAGAAGCCGAAGGCGCCGCGCCCGAAGAAGGCGACGGCGACGCCGTCTAAGGCGAAGGCTTCGCCCAAGAAGAAGAAGTAAAAAGGGCAGGGAAGGGTTGGCGGTTGACACCGTCGCCTGGTGGCCGGCGCGCAACCAGAGGCTGTCGCGCGGTCCCGGACAAAAACAAAAACGGCCCTTCTCAGGGCCATCAAAGCACGTCGGGAAGGTGTTGATTGTCGTGTCGTGTCGTGGTCGGTCGGTTGCCTTGTTGTCTGTCTGTCTTGCTTGCTGGCGTTTGTTTGTTTCATGTGTGGATGGTGGTTGGATTGTGGGGTCGTTGGCGGGCGTGGGCGGCGGCGCGCGGCTGGTGTTACACAAAGTGTATTTTACTTTTACCTATTTATTTTGCGCCGCGTTTGTTTGTTTGTTTGTTTGTCTTGGTGGTGGTTTTGGAATAGTCTTTTTTGTTTTGCTTTGCTTTGCTTTGCTTTCCGGGCGTCACGTTTTGTGCCGTGGCCTGTGTGGGTGGCGCTATTGACGCTTGCGACTTGGTTCGGCCGGTGCGGTGCTTTTTTTTTTTTTTTTGGAAACGGCGGCGCCGGGCCGGGCCGGGGGTGGGACGACTGGACTGGAGAGTGAGTGGGGAACTAGTCGTTGCGACCGACAAAGTTTTGCTCGCGACGGAGAGACGTTAGTGGCCCTGAAAAGGGCCGTTTTGTTTGTTTGGCGGTGTGCGGGTTTAGGCGCGCTCGCCGCGGATGCGGCGCGCGAGCTGGATGTCCTTGGGCATGATGGTGACTCGCTTGGCGTGGATTGCGCACAGGTTGGTGTCTTCGAAGAGGCCGACGAGGTAGGCCTCGCTGGCCTCTTGCAGGGCCATGACTGCGGAGCTCTGGAAGCGCAGGTCGGTCTTGAAGTCCTGGGCGATCTCGCGCACTAGGCGCTGGAATGGCAGCTTGCGGATGAGCAGCTCTGTGCTCTTCTGGTAGCGCCTGATTTCTCGCAGGGCGACGGTGCCCGGCCTGTAGCGGTGGGGCTTCTTGACGCCGCCGGTGGCGGGCGCGCTCTTCCTCGCCGCCTTGGTGGCGAGCTGTTTGCGCGGCGCCTTTCCGCCGGTGGACTTGCGGGCCGTTTGCTTTGTCCGGGCCATGGCTACTGCGGATGCGGATGCGGCGTGGAGGATATGCGTGCGCGACGGCGTCCGGTGCTGCCTTGACAACGGGCCCGCGCGCCCCGGGTGCTGCGCTTATATGCCCTCGGTGCGCGGTGGTGGGGGGAGGGGAGGGCGGGCCGCGGGGCCCCAGAGTCTATATAGGGGGGCGGCGCGCGCGCTGGGCGCCAGACGCGCTCTGGCCGTCGTGGCGGAAGGAGCTCTCAGCCGGTGATGGCCGGTGCATCGGTAGCTATTGGGGCTTAAGCCTCGCTGACCGCTCTGCTCTACAGAGAGTGTTCTTCCGAAGCGCGACAGTAGCGCCCGGTGGATCGGCGGAGGGTTGAGCTTGCTCCCTTTCGTCGAGAAACCGCGTAGTTGCGGAAAGCAGAATTGTCGTGAAGAGTCCTAGACTCACAGCAACCCCGTAACGTTTGTTACAAACTCCACAGCGAGGCTATCTCGTTCTTTGTAGGGTTAATCAGTGCCAGGGGCCCGTTCACGTCGGATCACCCCGCGTACTGTAGGCCGATTCTCTTCTTCCGCACCTCCTTTAGGTGCCGCGCCACTGCACTAACGGCGCACGCTAGGCCGTAGGGCACTCCCCCCACTTCCGTAGGGTAAAACAGTTAGGGCTTTTTCTTCTCAGAAAGAGCAAAATTGTCGTTCCCCTTTCTCGTCCCTCCCAGAACACCAAGATGGCAGATTCCGCCGGTGTTTCTCCCGCCATAACCCGCAGCAAAGCTGCAGCGAAAGAGGCGCTCGGGTCGACTGACACCGTTGACGCCAGCGTCCCGCTTGCCGCCGTGGGGGAGGTATTGGCCGACAAGGATCGGCAGATCGCGCAGCAAGCGCAGGAACTGCTGGACCAACGTCGGCTGATAACCGACCTTTGCGGCGCAAACGACACACCGAAGCGCACCACGCTTCACATCACGCTTCACTCGCCTGCTACTGGTGAATCCTGCACGACCGTCCCGCTGTCGCTGCTGACTCCAGTGGCGGAATCAGCGGCGGCGGACGAGGACACAGAACAACACTACACCGGGCCCTGGCAGGTGGAGGGCCCATCACACAAACGCAGAAACACAAGAGGTACATGCGAGCAACCAAACTCGCTAGGCAGCCGAAAGGCGTTGCTGCCTACACCGAAACAAACACTTCCGGCTAGGAACACAGACACTATAACCAACACGAACCGACCTGCGGTCAGTAATAACTCAAATACACAAACCGCAGCTACGCCCGCACAACAAAAGACTGGTTTTCCCCCAGTCGTAATACAGAACTATGGGGACCTTAGCGTCCTCAACACCACATTCGAAGCGAGGCACACACCTTGCACGCTCCACACTAAATACTCTGGGGATAGGGCCTCACTGTACGTGGCTACTAACACAGAGTACAAAGATCTCCTGTTCTTCCTCAAAGAACAGGGGATCGAGCACTACACGTACAGAACGGCTGAAGAGCGGACACAGCTGTACGTGGTGAAGGGAGTGGACCCCAGCACACCAAACAAAACAGTTCAAGCGGCGCTCAACTTCCTTGGTTACGACTGCCGAAGTGCTAACCGGATGACGGGCTTCCGCACACACACCCGCCTACCACACTACCTGGTCGAGATGGCCGATACGGCTGCCTCCCGCGGCCTTCTGCAGATAAAAAGCCTTCTGCGGATGGACGTAAGGGTAGAATTATATGAACCACCACTCGTCCCCCAACAATGCAACAACTGCCAGCGATTCGGTCATTCGGCCCTTCGCTGTCGCCTGGCACCCCGTTGCCGCGGATGCGCTGGCAAACACGCATCCAACGCTTGCACACAAGCACAACAAAACGCACGCCGTTGCGCCAACTGTGGTCAAGGCCATGCGGCCAACTACAGGGGCTGCGACGTATACAGAGAGGCGCAGAGGCGTAAAATACAACAATCCAGAGGACTCAGCGCCATACCACGTCCAAGGCCCGCACCAAACCCTGTCAGGAACGGTGTAACGTTCGCCATGGCTACGAGCCCTGGAGGAGCGGTGCGGGCGGCGGAACCTCCGCGCCCAACACACGCACAAAACACAACCGCTGCGACAACAATACAACCGTCTCAGCCAACAAAAAACACATCGACCACACCGGTTCCAACACCACCTCCCCAAAACAACACGACCCCACTCCCTGAGGCCACGGCATGCGAAACCACGCAGACCGCACAGGAAGACGCACCCACACAAGGACCCCCAGAACCGAAAACCCAGAGAAGGCGTAGGCGACCTCAAGGGAACAGGAACGGGTACACAAGATCGCCACAACAAACCACTCGACAACAACAGAACACGGAAACGCAGACACACAGTCAGCAAGCCAGTGACACCAGCACACACACTACTCCACCCATCACCACACCTGTAACACAGGCACCACAGACTGCAGCACACAGCAGCAACACAAGCGCCAGCCCACACACAACGCCAACACCCGCACCAGCGGCCGCTAACACCACAAACAAGCCACAGGCCGACACGCACAACACAAACACAACACAAGGGGGAATAATGGAAACATTATTCCCCCAGCATACGACCCAACAGATCTTCGCCAGGATCTTCGCGGTCATCAGCACACTGTTTACACAGCTCATGTCTGCCCAACCCGGACAGTACTGGACTGCCATACAAACAGCTCTCACCACACTGTTCCCATCCCTACATGGATAATACGCCACACCCGGCCCCCTTCGCAAACAACCGGACACTATCACAGATCCTGTTCTGGAATGCAGACGGGATCAACAACAAAAGGGCGGAACTTGCCGCGTTCATGGAGCGTAAGGGCATCCTTATCGCACTACTGAGCGAAACTAAACTCAAACCGCACAACCACCTAAACTTTACCAGCTACTGCGTCTATCGTACCGACCGACCGGACGGCTCTGGTTTCGGTGGAACGGCCATCATTATACACAAAGACATCGAACACACAAACATAGCGCTCCCTGAACTTGAAAAATTAGAGGCAACCGCCGTCAGGGTCAAGTTCAACGGAGCCTATACCACACTGGTGTCAGTATACAACAGTCCTAAGAACATAGTGACACGCGACATCAGCACTATACTCAACATATCACCGCGCGTGATAGCCGCTGGAGATCTTAACGCGAAACACCCAGACTGGAATTCACGTATACGAAACTCCAACGGCAAAAAACTATATGAACACGCGCTAGGACGAAACTACATTACACTAGCGCCGACCGAACCGACGCACATTCCCTACCGGAGGGGACACAGGCCAGACGTGTTAGACATGGCCCTCATCAAGGGCATAACAACGACACTCAACGTTGCTGTTGAAAACGATCTGCCCTCAAATCACCAACCTGTTATGCTGTACATTGAAGAAACACTGCAGCACATCGACCAACGCAGGATGCTCGACTACAAGCGCGCGAATTGGACATTGTTCAAGGAAACGCTCGACAGTCACATCCCACCTACCCACGCAATTAATGAGACAGCCCAAATAGATGATGCTGTTGAAACCCTTACAAACGCCGTCCAAGACGCAATAGCCGGCACCATACCAATCCGCACACCACAACATTACAGTGCTGCCCTGCCCCAGGAGATCCTGGGCCTTATCTCAATGAGGAACCGCCTCAGGAGGTATTGGCAGCGTACCAGGCGCCAGCACTTCAAACGGCACATTAACAGGCTCCAGGGAATAATCCGGGAAAAAATACAAACATTTAAAACACAACAGTGGGACCAAAATCTCGCAGGGCTAGACACCACGCGACCTGGCGTGTGGCAGATGGCCCGACACTTCACCAGGGAGAAACACTACACACCCACACTACAAGGGCCCGACGGACCGGCATATTCTGCGGAAGAAAAAGCTGAACTGATGGCCCTCACACTTGCAGCGTCATTCACACCGAACATGGATCCGTCAGATCCAGTGTTCACACTTGCAACAGACCAGGAGGTCACTCGCATCCTGGCCCAACCAGCGCGCAACAACATCCGCCAGGCTAGCACAGCTGAAGTGAAATGGGCCATCATGCATACCACTGCTAGGAAGGCCCCTGGTCACGATGGCATTCAAAACCGTGTCCTCCAGGAGTTCACGGATAAAGCAATAGACTATCTCACGCACATCACGAATGCCATACTCAAACACCAACACTTCCCCGCCTTTTGGAAGACGGCCAAGGTCCTGATGTTCAGGAAGCCGGGGAAAGACCACTCCCTCCCACAAAATTACCGACCCATCAGCCTGCTGAGCGCGCTCAGCAAGATTGTTGAGAAGGTAATACTAAAACGACTCACTAGGCACTGCATCACAAATGACACCCTGAGGCCGGAGCAATTCGGCTTCAGGAATCACCACTCGACAACACAACAACTCCTCCGCGTCGTCGAATACATCACACACGGATACAACATGAACAAAGCAACTGGTGCGGTGTTCCTGGACATCGAGAAGGCTTTCGATCGTCTATGGCACAACGGCCTCATACGCAAACTAAACGACGCAGGGTTTCCCGACGGTCTCGTACGTCTCATACACTCATATCTCACGGACAGGAGTTTCAACACTGACGTGCAGGGCAAACAATCAACACGACACGGTATACAGGCAGGGGTACCCCAAGGAAGCATCCTAGGGCCCTTACTGTTTAACCTCTACATTAACGACCTCCCAGATACACATAACACGACGATGGCAATCTACGCGGATGACACTGCCATCCTAGCGCAAGATTGGAAGCCGTCTAACATTAACTCACGACTACAGACCGCACTCAGAACGGCAGAGCCCTGGTTGGTGAAGTGGCGTGTTAGAGTAAACGTCGACAAGTGCGAAGCCGTTCTGTTCACCAGAAGACCGAAACAACTGCGCAAACATCAACACTGCAATCAAATAACACTACACGCACGCCCAATACGTTTCCGAGAGAAGGTCAAATACCTCGGTGTCTGGCTGGACCGGAAACTACTCTGGGGGGACCACATCCAACACGTGACCAACAAAGCAAACGCGAGGCTCAAACAACTCTACCCTATGCTTAACAGGCGTAGCACACTGAATAGGAGGGTGTCCAGGTCCATGTACACCACACTTATCAGACCTCTGATGACGTATGCTGCTCCCGTCTGGGGATACGCTGCGCCCACACGTGTGCGCCGTCTGCAGCTCATACAGAACAAAGTACTCAGAATCATAAGCAACGCTCCGCGCTACACGCGCACCGCGGACCTTCACCGGGAATATCGGCTAGATACTATCTTGCAGGTATTCCAAAAACTCTCCACACGACTATACAGAAACACGAGACAGTCGCGTAACCCGTTTATTCTTTCTCTGGGTAACTACGACCACAACCATAGATGGAAACATAATAGACCAAAAACACTATTAGCACGAAACTAAACATCTATGGTCCATAGCACGCTAACATGACAGTACTGGCGAGCCCCTGCAACTCAGCTACTACTGGCAACCCCAGATGATTAACCCGCCGAAATACCGGCAACTGCAGGGAAACCGTACTGCACACAGCACGCAAACCAGCCACACACACCCCCCACACTGTGAGCTGATCTACGACCGATCGCCCACTAATATATGATGACAATGTCATGTTTCAGGGACGCAGCAGCAGCAGATCCTGGAACGAACGCCAGCAACGACAACGGTAACGATGCACGATACCTCGC